>NC_050578.1:97156718-97457048 GCF_011100635.1 Trichosurus vulpecula | reverse complement strand
CTTAAGCCAAATCTGATGAGAGTAAGGTTCACTCATTCCCTCTCACCTCCCCCCTCTTCCCCTCCATTGTAAAAGCTTTTTTCTTGTCATTTTGATGTGAGATTTACCCCATTCTACCTCTCCCTTTCTTCTCCCAGTACAATCCTCTCTCACCCCTTAATTTTATTTTTAAGATATTATCCCTTCATCCCTTCATATTCAACTCACCCTGTACCCTCTGTATCTTTCTCTCTCTCTCTCTCTCTCTCTCTCTCTCTCTCTCTCTCTCCCTGTCTCCCTGTCTCTCTGTCTCTCTCTCTGCTCTGTCTCTCTTCACATACATACATATATATATATATATATATATGCACACACACACACACACATATGTATGTATATATGTATGTATATGTAAAATCTCCTAATACTGAGAAAAGTCTCATGAGATACAAATATCATCTTTCCATGTAGGAATGTAAACAATTCAACTTTAATAAGTCCCTTATGATTTCTCTTTCCTGTTTACCTTTTCATGCTTCTCTTGAGTCTTGTATTTAAAGTCATATTTCCCATTCAGCTCTGGTCTTTTCATCAAGAATGCTTGAAAGTCCTCTATTTCATCGAATAACCAGTCCCTCCCCCTCCCCCCCCACCTACCCAGTATTATACTCAATTTTGCTGGGTAGGTGATTCTTGGTTTTAATCGTAGCTACTTTGCCCTCTGGAATATCATATTCTGAGCCTTCTGATCTCTTAACGTGGAAGCTGCTAAATCTTGTATTATCCTGATTGTATTTCCATAATACTTGAATTGTTTCTTTCTGGCTGCTTGAAATATTTTCTCCTTGACCAGGGAACTCTGGAATTTGGCTACAATATTCCTGGGAGTTTTCCTTTTGGGATCTCTTTTAGGAGATGATTTGTAGATTCTTTCAATTTCTATTTTACCCTCTGGTTCTAGAATAGCAGGGCACTTTTCCTTGATAATATCTTGGAAGATGATGTCTAGGTTCTTTTTTTTGTTCATGGCTTTCAGATAGTCCAATAATTTTTAAATTATCTCTCCATATCTATTTCCCAGGTCAGTTGTTTTTCCAATGAGATATATTGCATTGTCTTCTATTTTTTTCATTCTTTTGGTTTTGTTTTATAATTTCTTGATTTCTCATAGAGTCATTAGATTCCATTTGCTCCATTCTAAATTTAAGGAATTATTTTCTTCAGTGAGCTTTTGGACCTCCTTTTCCATTTGGCCAATTCTGCTTTTCAAGGCATTGCTCTCCTCATTGGTTTTTTGGACCTCTTTTGGCATTTGAGTTAGTCTATTTTTAAGGTGTTATTTTCTTTAGTATTTGGGGGATCTCCTTTAGCAAGCTGTTGACTCGTTTTTCATGATATTCTTGCATCACTCTCATTTCTCTTCCCAATTTTTTCTCTAGTTCTCTTATTTGATTTTCAAAATCATTTTTGGGTTCTTCCATGGCCTAGGATGTATTCATATTTTTCTTGGAGGCATTGGATTTAGGAGCTTTGACTTTGTTGTCTTCTTCTCGTTGTATGTTTTGATCTTCTTTGTCATCAAAGTAAGATTCTAGAGTGTGATTTTTCCCCCACTGTTTGCTCATTTTCCCAGCCAATTTCTTGACTTTTTAGCTCTTTGTTAAGGTAGGGCTTTACTTCTAGTGTGGAGAGTGTACTGTCCTAAGCATCAGGCATTTTGTGCAGCTATTTTCAGAGGTACTTCTAGGAACTTGTAAATTTTCAGTTCTTCTAAGGTGGCATGATGTTTATTCTTCTCCTAGCCTGTGCTCTTGTCTGTGAGTGACCACAAGCACTCTTCTGCCTTGCAACTGTGAGGAGGATTCCCTCTCCACCACAGCCACAAGCTCTGCCATGCCAGCCAGTGCTCCTCCTCACCCCAGGACTGCCACCCAGAATGGGGACCCAGATTGTAGCATGGGCAAAGCAAGAGAATCCTGCCTCAGCACCAGCAATGAGATCCCTACAATCCCCCTCTCATCAGCTACTCAATCCCCACACTGTCTGTGGGCTGAGAGCTCTGGAAAAAGCCACTGACACTGCTGCCACCACCACCCTGGGGCTGGGGCCGGACCATGCTCCTCTCTCACCCTGGTCTCACAGACTTTTCCTACTAACCTTTTAAGTTGTCTTTGGCATTTGGGGGTTGAGAAGTCTGGAAAACTCTATAGCTGCTAGTTATTCAGTCCTCTGAGGCCTATTCCAGCCCATCTGTGCTGATGAGGCCCACAGTGGACTGTGTTCTTTCATACTGGTGCAAGGGACCTTTCCTGTTGGCCTTTCAGATTGTCTTGGGCTGGAAATCACTCCATCATTTTGTAGGTTCTCCTGCTCTATAATTTGTTTAGAGTCATTTTTACAGGTATTTGGAGTACATATGATCTAAGGAGAGGTGCTTACTCCTTTCCCGGCCTGTGTTGTTTGTGAGTGACCACAAGCACTCTTTTCTGCCCTGGAATTGTAAGGAGGGTCCCTGTCCACTGCTGCCACAAGCTCTGCCATGCCAGCACTGCTCCTTGCACCATGACCGACTGCCACCCAGGAATGCAACCCAGATGCAAGCATAGGCAAAGCAACAGAGACCTGCCTCAATGCTAGCAAAGAGACCTCTGCAATCTCTTTCTGACCAGTTGTTCATTTCCTTACTGGCTGTGGGCTACCACTGCCACCAGCACTGCTGCTGCCACCACTGCCAATTCAGTCACTCCCAAGGCCTGCTCCTGGGTTGCTGAGTTCAGGGCTGGATTGTGCTTCTCTCTTACCCAGCTCCAACAGACCTTTCCTACTGATCTTCAAAGTTGTCTTTGGCATTTCTGGGCTGAGAGGTCTGGAAACCACCACAGCTGCCAGTGATTCAGTCCCCTGAGGCCTGCTCCTGGTTGTGCTGGCACAGTTTGTGTTGGACTAAGCTGCTCTCTCAGCCTGGTGCAATGGACCTTTCCTTTCAACCTTCCAGGTTTTCTTGGGCTGGGAATTTGTTTTACTCTCTCTTTGTGGGTTCTGCTGCTCTAGAATTTATTTAGAGTCATTTTTACAGGTATTCAGAGGGATTTGGAGGAGAGCTCAGGTGAACACCTGACTTTACTCTGCCATCTTAACAGCATAACTTTCAACAAATCCTCTACTCAATAAACTCCAGTTGATGAGTTCAAGAATATTGGGGCACCACCTGAGATGATGAGGAATAGATGTGTGGGTTCTATTGTCCTAAAAGTAGTCACTCAGACAGTCTCAAGGTTAAACAAAGGCATTTATTGGGTAATGCACCCAACCGGGCCTGTTGCCCATTACCCAGAGCACCAATGGGCTCTATTCCTCTTGGAAGGCAGAGCATAGATGGACCAGCTTCCTGTGGGAGACAAAAACCACTGGTCAGATTAAAGATCTGGTTTAAATAGAATTTTATGGAATGTGGGGAAAGAGGACAAGAAAATGAGAGGAGCAAGCAGGGCTCCAAAATGCCTGGAATATCAGGTAGTCCTGAGGTGCCTTTATCATACAGAAAAACAAAGAGAACAGTGCAAGGGAGGGGAAGAGTTGTTCTAGAATTGGAGGTGCTTTGTGAAAGCACACAGGTAAGTCCTTGGTTGGGGGGGGGGGTGCTTCAATGCATGGTCTTCTTTGAGCACTTTTCTGGCTGGTCACACCCTGCATTTTATCTCATGTCTCACATCCTGCATCCCGCTTCTTCATCTGCCTTGAGCACTCTTTTTGACCTTATCATATTGACTCTCTCCTGTCTCCAGGATCAAATGCAATATTCTCTATTTGGCATTCAAAGCCCTTCAAAACCTCTTCCCCTTTTCCATCTTCCCAGTTGTCTTATTTCTATCTTTCAGTCTTCTTACACCTTGCTCTCCACCACATAATGTTTGATACAGCGACACTGGCTGTCTTGCCATTTCTCAACAAGATATTCCAGCTCTTAATTCCAGGCATTTTTTTTTCTGGTTGTCCTTCATACCTGGATACCTTCATACCCTTTTAATCTGTACCTACTGGCTTCTCTGGCTTCCTTCGAGTCCCAACTAAAATCCCATCTTTTACAAGACACCTTTCCCAAGTCCTCTAAATTCTAGTGACTTCTCTCCTTTAATTACTTCCCCTGTTCTTGCATATTGCTTATTTGTCCATATTTGTTTTCTTCTTGTCTCCCCCCATTAGATTGTGGTCTCCTTGATGACAATGACTATCTTTTCCCTTTTTGTATTTCCTTTACTTAGCATAGTGATTCGCACATAGTAGGTACTTAATAAGTGTTTATTGCCTAACTAATGGGGGAGCCAATAAGTACATATAAAAGTACATGTAGCACAAATGGCAATTGTATGTCTGTATGTATGTCTGTCTGTATGTATGTATATACACATATATACATACATGCACACATAGGTATGTATGTACATATATACACATATGTATGTACATATTTGTATATATACATATATGTATACATACCTCACCTTTGGACTATGTATGTGTGTATGATCACTTCACTCATGGACCCTCTCTCTCTCTGTCTTTACACACACACACACACACACACACACACACACGTGTGTGTGTGTGTGCGCATGTATTTACATATACATATGTACATACACTTATGTGACATAGGAAGAAGGAGTGAGAGAGGTAGCAGACAATAATCAATAGATGGATGGATGGCCCAATCATATACGTTTGTCCACCTATCTTTTCTCTTCTGTGCACTGTTAGTACTTGCTAAAATGAATGTCTCCCTAGCAACAATCTCCCTAGGATTCTGTGTTCTCACTCCTTGAAGGAAACATTGCAGAGGAGCAAAGTCAGATCTACTCCCCTTTGAAAAACAACCTTTTGAAGCTTCTCTCTTCAATAGCCTCAAATATCTCTCTTCAGACACTTCCTTTTCTATCAGAACCCAACAGGCCAAGGCCCCCCAGGACCTTGTAGAGATATGGCTAGAACAGAGGAGGCCCTTGAGCATCACTCTGAAGACTTTGGGGTTTATCCTAAAGTCGATTAAGAAACACTTGAGGGTTTCCTTCAGAAGGTGCTTTAATGATTGTAGTGCTTTAGGGTTATCATTGTGGAGAGGCAACTTATGGACAGAAAACTGACCTTAAAATCAGCAGGACTTACAAAAATCAAGTCCTGTCTCTGTCTCCAATACTACGTCTATGTTCTGTTCTAGTTCTATGAGTCTGAGGCAAGTCCCTCAACCTCCAGTGCCTTAGGAAACCCTCTCCTGGTTATAAGTTTCACATGAGTTGGATCAGCAGGGTAAGGCATTTCAAAACTGAAGTTCTGCACATAGATGAAATAAAAGCTCTAGGCTGGGGTGGGGGTGGGGGTGGGGCAGACATTGGCAATAATGCACAATATAGATTTGAAGGAGGTAAGTCTGGAATCTGGGAACTCCATTAAGAGATAGCTATTGAAATATGGACTTATGATTATAAGGACCTGTATAAAGGTAGTAACAGAAATAAGAAAAGGGAAATCATGAATAGGAGAAACATCTCAAATGTAGAAATGGCAGGACTTGGTAATAGATTGAATGAGAGGGGTAACAGAGAGGAAGGCCCCAGAAACAAGTTGGAGTGTCTAAGCCTGGCAGACTGTGAGAATGGCAGTGCTAGATAAAGGAAAGTTGGTTGGTGGGGTGGAAGGTTCTGTTTTTGAGGGAAGATGAATGTAGTTTTATACACATAGAGCTTCAGGTGTGACATCCAATGGTATAAAATAAAAGCACAGATCCTGAAGTAGTCTGGTTTGGAGCTGATGAAAATGAGCCACTTAATTCTAATCCAACCTCATAATCTACGTAGGTGTTTGGGCAGGAAATATCTTAACTCTATGTGGTCAATGACTAGAAAACTTGGCAGTAAAGAAATCTAATAAAATTCAGTGAGGATTTTTGAAATGGATTATTTATGAGCAACCTGTTCGTAAAATCTAAAATGTTTTCTCTTTCTTTTTTTAATTCTTGTTTTACTCCCCTAACTGAAAAAAAGTGTTCCATCTGATATTCTGCAGGAGTGACATCTTGTCTTCACATTAGAAAAATAATATACCTCCATAGTTGCTCTATTTCTTCCAATGCACTCTAACCTAATTGTTATTCTAAATTTTCTACTGCCTCCAGTTCTGAATTGATTGGTTGAAAAAATGTGCATACTGTCATGTATGTCTGTCACTAGATACCCTTCTCCTGGATTTGAAAATTGCAAATGAACTCAATTGTAAAATTCAGATAAGCAGTCAGTCAGTCAATGAGCATCTACTGGGCATTAACTAGGTTCTAGGCACCTTGTTAAGTGCTGGGGATACAAAGAAAGCTAAAAGCACTGTCCTTGCATCCTAATGAGGGAGATGTCATGGAAATGACTACATAAAAATATATACAATTTAAAGAAATGGTTATCTCACAGGGAAAACACTTAAGGGAAGGGCAGCAAGGAGAGATCAGGAAAGGCCTCCTGCAGAAGGTAGGATTTGAGCTCAGTCTTGAAAGAAGGCAGGGTTGCTAGGAGTCAGTGATGAGGAAAGGGAGAATTTCAGGCATGAGGGACATCCACTGCCAGTGTGTCTAATGAGGAGATGGAAGTGTCCTTTAGAAGGAACAGCAAGTGGGTCACTGTCCCTGGATCATACAGTACATGGAGAGGGAAAGTATAGGAAGAGGATAAAGGTAGGTTAGAGTAGGTTGTGAATTAAATGTGAAACAGAAAGTTTTACATTGGGTCCTAAAGGTAATAGGGACCCACTGGAGGTGAGAGAAAGAGAGAGACAGAGACAGAAGGTCAGACACGACTGTTAGGGAAATCATTTGGAATAATCTTTTGAATCCTGAATCTATTACCCATCATATTAGCTATCCTCCTCACCCTTCTGTGGTATGCATATTTGATAGACTTGCCTTGCCTTCCTCCAGGTGACCAGATGAAGGATTTTCCACACCCTAATGTGACCTGTTTCCAATCAGTTACAACAAAACTGTGTCACATCCTGCATCTAATCCTATGAGTTCAGATTCTAGAGTAAGGAAGTTTAAGAGTATTTTAGTCTCTTCCTACTTCCTAGGACCTCTGATCCTTGGTGGATTTTCTCAGAAATGTAGCCCTCCAACACAGGGCCAAGATAGTAGTAGACATTTCCTTCCCCTTATCTTCACAGCATCTATGCCATCTACATCAGTCCATTTATAGTTACAGAGGTGTGGAGGTTGCTTCCATTATGCCAATGTAAGTATCCCATGACTCGACTCTACCTGTAGCCTTCTAAGTAAAGAAGTGACTTCACGGAAGGCACACTGAGCAAGTAAGAAGCTTCCTTTAATCCTGAAAATCCAGATTCATTTCTGTTTTACTCAGGTGTCACCCAAGCTGGTGTATGCTTCTAAAAATGTTGAAAATTGGCTATGGGAAAAAGGGCTTATGAATATGCTGCCTCTAGGACTAAGAAATAATTTAAAACTATGCCACAAAAGTCACCAAATTGTGCATACCCTTTGAAACAGCAATCCCTTTATTAACCCTATTTCCCAAGGAGCTCAAAGAAAGCAGAAAAGGACCTATATGTACAAAAATATTTATAGAAGCTCTTTTTCGTAGGGGCGAAGAATTGGAAACTAAAGGGGTACCCATCATTTGTGGAATGAGTAAACAAAATATGGTTTATAAATTATGGTATGCAATTTGTTAGAAGAAATGATGACAGGACTGGTTTCAGAGGAACTTGGGAAGACTCCGATGAACTGATGCAAATAAAGTGTCAGAACCAGGAGAACAATTTGTATATCAATAATAAATTTTAAAGGCAAACATCTTTAAACCAACCACAATTCCAGAGGACAAATGGCAAGTCATGCCACCCACCTCTTGACTGAAAAGTAATGGATTCAGAGCACAGATATACACACAAACATATACCAACATATACATGGTGTTATAAATGTTATATGTAACACACAAATGTGTGTTGTATATAACATATACAAATATATGTGACATAAATGTATTATGAATGTTTCTGTACCCCAAAACCAATGTAGGTATTTATTTTTCTTGACCAGGCACATTTGTTATAAGGGTTTTATTTTTCTTTTCATCTCCCCCCGTTGTGGAGAAGGGAGAGAACACAGATTTTTGTTCATCGAGAAAAAGTTTAATTTTTTTAAAAGAGGAAGAAAATGTTCCATAGCTACAGCACATCCCAAGAAACATATCTACAAGCTACAGTAAACCACAACCTCACAATCAATTATAAGCATATATCTTAAGAATTTCTTACCGTCTATGATTTTCTATTTTTGCAAAAGTCTTATGGGAAAGCAATACATTTTAAAATGAATTTTCACTGTAATTTCCCCTAAAAAAGCCTCTATATAAGAACTGAGGTCCCTTTCAGCTCTAAATCTATGATGCTATGAAATGAACAGGTTGATTCACAGTCTGCTATCCTTACATAAGTAGTCAAATACTTATCATTTGCATAAGCATAACTACCCAAAGTTATATAGAATTTAATAGCTTATTTCATATTAATTTAATGATTATGATTGTCATCACATCATTAGCTGAATTTGTCAAATCTTTTCCTTTGTTAATTTTATGATACCTCACTTGCTTTGGTAGCCATTAATCCCTTCTCTATAATATCACAAATTGAAGTAGTTTCAAAGAGATTCTAGACTTATCAATTCTGCACCATGATGATACTTAACTAACATTATCTTCAAAATCAAATCACATACAGAATGTCCCAGTATTTTCTTGAACTGCCAGGAATTGAATGTGCCACAACTATTGTGGACAGCCTCTAAATCATATGATCCATCTACTTACCACTTTTTCTCCCAATGTGTGCATTTGTGCTTTCCTCAATGTGGGATTCTTTCCATTGGGGCACATGGCCATCTATTGGTTACTTACAGTCTTAGAATATTGTCTGTGCTTCAGAGAGGTTAAATGACTTAGCCATGGTCATACAGCTAATACGTGTCAGAGTCAGTAATGAACTCAGTTCTTCTTGACTCCAAGTCCATCATTCTATCCACTACAGCAAACTTCCTTTCACTAATTACTTATACTTGTCTCTAAATATGTCTTATCCTGTAGTCCTTAGGTATAATATTCATTTAGGAAAAATATTAATGGTCCATTTTTCCTGAGTCAATGATTGATATTATTAAGCAGTCATTTGAAGTTAGGGGACTTGACTTTAAATTACTTCCATATAATGTTGTCAGGGTAATTTGGTGTTTTTCTTTTTTGGGGAGGAGAACTAAGAGATGGATTTTAACCAATATGATACTTTTTCCCACTGCATTAAGGCACTGTTAATAGCAAAACAGTTCAGGAGTATATTCCTGGGTTACTGGGTTACTAAGGTTACACTGAATTTTTGATAGAAAAAAATCACTATTTAAATAGGGTTTTAAGCGTTTATAAACTTATTTAAAGGTATTATCTGATTTGCACCTTTCAATAAGCCCGTGAGGTAAATACTCCAGGTATCATCATTTCCATTTTTCAAATGAAGAGATGGAAGCTTAATGAGATTAAATAACTTGCTAGCAGATTCATGGCCAGTTAACCATCAGAGCAGAATTTGAATCTGAGGCTCTCTTTAAACTAATTCTAGCACACTTTTCATTAAACCATACTCCCAGTTTCATATAGTATCCTAGCAGCAGTCTATCCAAGCCTTTGAGAGGGAATCTCTTGGGGTCTGGGGTAGATTCAATCTCCTCCCCCACCCCACCCCTTCATCTTAACTAGAAGATGATCTTGTGAATTGAAAAGGTTGGAGGATATTAGATTTCCCGTGGACATTCAATTCAATAAACATTCATTAAGCACCTACTAGGTACCAAATACCATGTCAAGTGCTGGGAACACAAAAAGAGGCAAAAAAGGTCCTTGCCCTCAAGGACATTATAGTCTAGTGAAGAGGGAATAGCTAATGGCAGTGTCTGCTTTGGGATTCAAGCAAAAACTAGACATACTAAGGAACGGCTATTTGAGAATTCTCCCAAGAGCACCCTTCCTCCTAAGAAAGTTACACAAACCTAAGAGGAACTTCACGTCAACTGTACAAAGAAGAGAAAAGGACTTTCAGCAAATGAGAGTGTTTCCCCCATCAAGATTCCCTGGCCATCTTCAAAACATGCCTCCTTTTCTATGGCCATTATTCCTACCTCTTGCCCATCAGAACCTTAGACTCCACCCTTGGTACTAACCTGTGCTCTGATATGAATTTTCCCCCTTCCTGATCATCCCGAAACCATGCCTCAGGTCAGAAATCCCTTTTCTTCTCTTTCCAAGGCCTCCTTTTTTCTTGTATTTCCCCTTTAGAATGTAAGCTCTGTGAGAGCACTGACTGTCTTGTTTTTATTTTTATCCTAAATACTTAACATAGTGCCTGGCATATAATAGGTACTTAATATGAACATGGGCAGTATAAGGCCTGGGGTCTGCTTCCCTCTAGTCAGATAAGAAGTTGGATAGATCAATTGACTTAGTGAAGGATAATGGCCTAAAAGTCAGAAGATCAGAGTTATAGGCCTTGATCTACCAATAAATAATTAATGTGACCTTGAACAAGTTTCAGAAGCCTCAACTTCTTCATCTATAAAGTGAAGGGATTGGACTACATCACTTTTAAGGTTACCCATCTTACCAATGAGGGCAGCTAGGTGGCACAAGGGAGAGAGCACTGGGCCAAGGGTCAGGAGGATCCACTTTGCTGAATTCAAATCTGGCCTTAGACACTTACTATCTATGTGACCCTAGGCAAGTCACTTAACTTTGCCTCAATTTCCTCATCTGTAAAATAAGCTGGAGAAGAAAATGGTAAACCACAGCAGTGCCTTTGCCAAATGGGGCTACAAAGAGTAGGACATGACTGAAACGTCTCAACAACAACAATGGTCCCTCCTAGTGGTAATGGTTTCTCATTTAGGATAGAGAAACAGCCAAGAGGGAGGAACCTTCAGTAGCTCAGGAGACTCGCTCCTGTACTTTGATGGGGTATTGCATACTACCTCATAAATTCTCCCCTAGAGTAAAGCATGTAAAGCAGATCTTTGCCCAAGAGCCCAGGCAAAAATTGCCATGTTACCACAGTCAAATAGTTATTTTGTTCATGAGGGACCAAATAGGTATCTCTGATCGTATCCGTACCCCACTTCATGAAAATAAACATATTGGGGTCAACATTTATTCCCAAAATATCTTGTCCAAACCAAGCTCGTCATGAAGAAAACTCTACTTATACCTATCCATATTGTTCTATGACATCCAGAAATAAAACACTGGCCTCATATAGACCTGGCTTGAATCAATGTTTCCTGCCATAACAAATGTAGGTAATAATCAGGGAGCTAATTGATAATGAAAAAAAATACCTGTTGGAAAATACCTGTTATGTTCTATTCATAGGATATGAAGCTACAGGACATCTTAGCACATTTTTGGCATGTTTGAGGTCTCATTTTACATGAATTTCTGAGTTATGATAGAAGAAAGATAGAATTTAATATCTAGGATTCTAGGTCTTTAATGAATTAAATCATTTTAACATAATACTAAGGAAGGACTTTCTATTCTACTTTCAAAAAAGCCTCCCCTGTAAGTCTATGTAGCCATGGTCAACTGAGTTATAGAAGGACTGCCAATTTCCTTGTTGGAGGGAGCTTCCATACTAAGAGCAGATGTAAGTACATGTGTACACACACACACACACACACGTGTGTGAGTATATATGTGTATATATATATACACATAATACACATATATATGTATACACAAATACATAATACCTACATATACCTATGCACATATGCACATACACACACACACAAACACACACACAAATTGTTTGTCCTTCATTCTCGAAGAGGACCAATGATATCACAGGACAATGTCTTGACTCAAGCATCAGTTAGATTTAAATGAAGCAGAGTTGCACTGTCATCAGCCCCACTCTCTCTTTCAGAGTCATCAAGATCCGGTGGTAAGATAAACGTTAAGACAACTGATGATGGTTTGGGATGCAGCAAATGACCCTGGCATCTTTGATGTCTGACCAAGCTCTAAGTGTTCATTCTCATAGCACCTGCTTCAGTCACCTTCAGGGCCATTGGAATAAATCATTCTCATCTGTCCATTTTGCCAAGGGAAACCTTCAAATGTAGACACCCCCCTAATTCACTAATGACTTTGAGGCCAGTGGGTTACCCTCAACCTAGTTTAGCCCATCTGCCAAGAAGGTTTTACTGTGGTTTGGCCACTGTACATGCTACAGCTTCTCAGAGCCACAGATGAGAGGTGAATGCTAGGTGGATACCATACATAGATGAGCAGCCCTGAAAAGGGCTCAGCAAGCCACATCAGAGATGCTAGTCCTCCTTGAAATCTCCATAAATTAAAAATATACAGATATAAATATGTGTACACACATATAAAAATGTGTACATACACACACATTTCTTTTCCATTTCAATGAAAATCATCCAATCATCACTGGCTTGCACCTATCTTTGTTTAGTGTTTTGGTAAAAATGAGAAGAAAATACAGCCATTCAACTGAATGGAATTAATTCATTTGTTGTCACTATAGGGTTACCCTGATCCTATATAGGTGAGTAAACAACTACAGTCAACTTAACACCATCATTGTGTAATTGGACAATAAATAATGGCTCCAAGAAAACTCCCAAACTGCCTCTGACAGGGTCACTTATGTGAAGATTAATATTACATTCATCAGATTAGCTTTAATTGTCTCTAAACTGTTTGCCTTATTCCAACAAAATTTACCAGATTCTTGGGATTCATGAGTTCCCCCCAATCCACTGCTGCCTTGAAAAGTGAGAATTACTTAATAGAAAGAAAATCACCACGGAACTATGAGATATCAGTATGCTGTGCATTAATGGGATTTTTTTTCAGGGTCATATGTTGGCATTTATTATTTAAGTTCAAGAACAGGTTGTGAAAGGGGTGGGTGTGGGAGGGCCTAGAGGAGAGGGAGGGAAGAGACAGGGAGACTAGAGTCTCTCATCCGTGTCTGCTGTAGAGGGGGTTGATCCTGATTTCTGAGCCTTGGTCCAGGGCACGCAACGAAGCACACGATTAAGATGAAGTTGGGGGGTACAGGTTTAGGAAAACACGGTGGGGGTGGGTGTGGCCAGAGTTACACATCCAACCAGAGGTGGGGGCTGGGATTCTCCTTGGATCAGCAGCACCGCTTCTTTTTAGGAATTGAAGCATAGTGGTAAGTTCCATCCCACTTATTTCAGCTCTTATAAAATATTCTTGTAGTTAAAAGTCTGTGCTAAAGAATTCTTTCATCGCCTCTCTAACTTCTTGTACTTTGCTTCTAGTTTCTTTGAATATGCATCCAATTTGTAAGCTGCCTGCTCAAGAGCTGCTACTTGCTCCTCAATTAGAGTGATCTGATCCAGATAAGGCTGAAGTGCTGCATATTTCTGGTTTAAGTCCCTTAGGTTTCTACTTATGTTTACTGCAATATCTTTCATTTCTAGGTACTTCAAGCTAGTCAGTTTGTTCATATTTTCCAGAAGTTTATAGTCTTCACCGGTAGCTGTGAGCTCGCCCGTCAGGTACGTGCCCATTTTGGAGAACATGTCCTGGCACAGCCCCGTGACGTCCGCCTCCCTCTGCCGTCTCCAACACGGCATCGTCTAGGCCGGGGAAGGGAGGTAGGAGAAAGGATGGAGGGTAGGATGGGATGGAGAAGTAGGGGGAAAGGAAGGGGGAAAGGGAGGGGGAGGGGGGAAGGGGGAGGGGCAAGAGTGGAAGGAAAGGGAGAAAAGGGGAAGGGTGAATAGTCTGAGAAGATATAAAGTCGCATTAATGGGATTTAAAATCAACTTTGGTCCTTAACATCAAAGAAGAATAATTTGAAACCAAGACAAAGTTCTTTTTTGTGAGATAGTGTCACTATGGGAACATGGAATATATTCACAGAGCATGAGGCTATAGGCCTCTTAACAAATTTTTGGCATGTTTAGGGACGCATTGTAAATGGATTCCTGAGTTGTGATAGAAGTGCAAGAGGCAGTTTTCAATATTAATGCCATTCATAACAAAGAAACAAAACCATTAGCAACAGTGTCAGTAGAACATTGGACATCAGTGCTCACAATTTCTGCAGATCAGACATCTCTGAGTAGGTTGTAGAGAGTTATGCTAATGCTTGGCTTATAGATTCAAGGATACTGATTGAATTTTTTTTCAATAAAGATGCCCCTAAGAATGTGTGGTAGGATAAACCCCTGCAACAGTAATGCTGCTTGCTGCTACTGTAGCTGTGTAAGACCAAAAACACCAGCAACCAGGGAAGGGGCGGGGCAGGGCCTGCTACCACAGTTTCTTTGATCTGCTTTTCTAAGGAAAACAACTTTAAGGGATTAACAATCTCAAACATACATATATCATTCACTTAGTTCAGGGGAAAAAGTCAGCACCCTGAACTTCAGAGCAAATACAAACAGAAATTATAAAGCTTCTGTCTGACCATAGACATTAAATACATAGTTACCAGAGAGAGAAGCACCAACATCTGGGCTTTCAAACCTGTGGGGCTCCAGAGTCTCATCTGGTCAAATCACCAACACTTTTCCATGAGTGTGCCTCCAAAAGCAAAATGCCAACCTCAGAGCCCATATACCTTGTTCAGGGCCCTGAGGGCTCAGGTCCTACTTAGCAAAAGGGGTGTGGGAAAGATCTTTAATGACTAGCACCACATCATATACATTATTTCCAATCAATGACTCTTGATTCAAACAAAGGCAAGAATCATTAAAGGCACTTGATTGCCTTAGCATTCCAAAAGAGAAAACAGTAAAAAAAAAGTCCCACCCTTCTTACCATTACAATCCCTGAGGAGGACACCCAGGAATAGTCATAATAGTCCATTCAACTGATATCAGGCAAATATCTTTAGTCATCTGGAGAAAAGTTTTCAAGTTATTTCATATTCAAAAAGTCTATGGCCAGATGCCTTAGAATACTTAAGACCTTACAGCAATACTCATTAACAGCTATGGCATAGAACTGCAGTTGACTAAGGTGTGGTATCAGAAGACATACCTTCCATGCTTTTTTTATCACAAAACACAATATCACAGTTGCTGCAGCCACAAAGAATGCTTCAAGATTGAAAGAATCACCTCTTTGAATTTCATAGAAGGTAGGATGTTAGTGACTAAGTAGCAGAACTAATTCATGGAGAAGCTTCCATAAAAAGCTGTGGCACTAAAGTAACTTTAGAAGCAGGGCAGCTAGGTGGTGTGGTGGACAGAATGCAGTCCTGGAGGCAGGACAACCCAAGCACAAATCTGAGCTCAGACACTTACTAGCTGTGTGAATCTGGGCAAGTCATTTACCTCTGTTTGCCTCAGTTCTCATCTCTAAAATGAGCTGGAGAAGGAAATGGCAAACCATTCCAATGTCTTTGCCAAGAAAACCCAAGTTGAGTCACAAAGAGTCAGAAATGACTGAAAAAAATGACTAAATAATAATATCTCTAAAAAGAACCAACATACACCCCCTAGAAATCATCCTACAGGAGCCTGGCTTAGTGGACAAAATGGGTGGCTTGAATTAGAAGACTTAAGTCCATAACACTTCTTAGACACATGAACTCAGGAATCTTTATTTACAAAAATAATGTCTTTCTTTCATTTGAACATGGAGTGGCTTCCAGGACAATGAAAAGAAGCTGGCTGATTTATGCTCCCAGACATTTGTGTTGGGATACAGTGGAGAAAGGACTGAGCTCAGAATCAAGAAGCCTCGGTTCTAATCCCCACTTGGCCACTAAGTTGCTCTAGACCCTACATAAGTCATTCTCCTTCCCTGAACCACAGTTTCCTCATTTTTATGATCAGGATGTTGTGTTGGATAAGATTTATCTATAAATCCCCCTCCTCCTCCCAAACACACGATCTCATCCATTTCTAACTTCTATGATTCCATCCTTTGAAGTCAACTACTACCTAGTACAGGTCAGGTTTGTGGGCTGTAAGAACCTCCCTTTGAAATTCAGATGTTGGCAAGTTCATTGGCAGAACATGATTGAAAATGCAAGGTAACATCCAATAGTTGAATTAGGAAACCAATGATTTTGCTTAAGGAAAGTGTGGTGGCTTTTGCCCTTGCTGTCTCTAGAATGATATTTCACTTTTGCCCATCTTTCTTAACAGCCTCTCTTGGGGAGAGCATGATACTGTCAGGTATCTAATTTCTGTGCCAAGATCATGTCAATTCTGAGGTATGTTGTAAAGTGGAAACAAAAGCTGTGCACTTTTACTGTCAACGTTTCCTTTTCCTGAACTAGCAGCTCCTCCCTCCTTCTAGATCTTTTGTGTCAATGACTGAGGTTTGCTTTATATAACTGTTCTAATACTGAACCAAGGTGTTGTTTTCCTCTGAGATATTCCTCTTAAAGAAAGCTGATCTTTCACAGGATCACAGATCTAGAACTGAAAGAAACCTGAGGCCATCCAGTCCAACCTCCTCAAGTGAGGAACCGCATCTATAAAGGTAAAATGAATAGACTGAATTCACATGTGGTTACAGTTGTGGGATTTGAATCCAGATCCTTTGTCTCTGGAGTAAGTAGTATTCAATTCCTCTAGGTGCTAGAAATCTATACCAGAAACAAAGAACTTCTTCTTTAAAGTAATATTACTTGGTCAATTCTTGGTTGAAAGAAGAGTTATAAAAGCACAGAAGTTGGGGCTAACTATATATAGCATTCTAATTATATTTCATTACAATAATTTTACAAAACAACTTTTCCCTTGGAAAGCTATGGTACAATGAAAAGAATATTAGATTGAATCAGAAGACTTGTATTCAAATCTTGGCTCTTCTCTATTTACTCTTTCAGGTACTTGGTAAAAGTTATATAACCTCCCTGCTCCTCAATTTTTTTGACAGTCTGTAAAGTCTTATTGTATAAGCCAAATAGAAGGGTACTATGGACAGAGGAAATAGGGGAGGATTATTTCTTAGAATCCTCCTCCTCCTTGGACAAAATCTTGTTGATCTCCTCTTTCTTAGCCTGTAGACGCTCTTCCTGATGCTTTTATGTTTCCTTAGTCTTGGACCGGCAAGCTTCAGCCTGGTCAGCCAAGAGCTTCTTCCAGGCCTTGTCTGCTTTTGGTTTATGAATGTGCTCCATGAGGATCCACATATGAATTCCCTTTACCTTCAAGTACAGGCTGGGTACATATGACAGTCAATCCTTTTGGATTCATAATATCTTCAGAGCAGATGGCGCAGAATCCTCATTTGCCTCATCGTTGTTACCTTCTCAGGAATATGAGCATTGGCAGTACCCTTTCTCTTACCAATACCCATATGCCTGCCCTTCCATCAAGCCAGAGCATTTTTATGGCATCTATCATGAGAGTGCACAGTAACAGGCTTCCGGATGATCAGCCCATCTTTAATCAGCTTCCGGATCTGCTGACGGGAATTGGCGTAGGCAATTTCATTGGTCTCATTGGGATCAAGCCATACCTTCTTTCCACATGGAAGGATGATAGAGGCAAGCCTCTTTTGAAGCCTGAGCATAATCATGACTGCAGCTGCAGTGCGGAAAAAGAAAGGAGAGAGAACTGTAGTCATCAATTTTAAAATGAGGGCATTGTACTAGATGGCCTCTAAGGTCCCTTCCAGCTCTGAATCTAAAATCCTAAAGACGCACCCAAACAGGATAATTGTTTATGATTTTAGGTTCTCTAATATCAAAACTACTAGTATTTAGAAAGGAATTATAGAATAGCAGATTCACAAACTGACTATGGAACATTCTCCTCTCCCACTTCCTTTTTGGAATACATTAAGACTCTTCCTATGCATGCATTTTTTTTTTGCTTTGAATGGTATTTTATTTTTTCCAACAACTACATATCAAGAAAATTTTTAGCATTTTTGCAAGATTTTGAGTTCCATATTTTTCTCGCTCCCTCCCTCTTCTCCCCTCCCTTCCCCTCTCCTCTTCAGAAAAGGGTAGGCAGTTTGCTATAGTTTATACATATGCTATCATATAAAACATATTTCCATATTCATCGCAGTTGTGAAAGAAGAAATATATCTAAAGGAAAAAAAACACAAGAATAAAGTTGGTGAAAAATATGCTTTGATCCACATTCAGAGTCCATCAGTTTCTTAGCTGGATGTGGATAGCATTTTTCTTCATGAGTCCTTTCTACTTCTCTTGGATCATTGTGTGGCTGAGAGAAGCTGAGTCATTCAGAGCTGATCAACACACAGTGTTGCTGATACTGTGTACAGTGTTTTCCTGCTTCTGTTCTTTTCACTTTCAATCAATTTGTACAAGTCTTTCCAAGTTTTTCTGAAATCTGCCTATTCACCATTTCTTTTTTTAATAAATTTATTTTGAGTTTTCAATATTCACTTCCATAAGGTTCAAATTTTCTTCACCTCCCTCTCCTCATCCCTCCCCAAGACAGCATGCAATCCAATATAGGCTCTACATATGCATTCTTCTTATACATATTTTCACATTGGTCATGTTGTATAGAAAAATTAGAATGAATAAGAGGAACCATGAGAAAGGAAAAAACAAAATGAAACAAAAAAGAGAGCAAGGAGTATGCTTTGATCTGCATTTAGACTCCATATTTCTTTCCCTGGGTGTGGAGGGCATTTTCCACCATGAGTCTTTTGGATTTGTTTTAGGTCCTTGCATTGCTGAGAAGAGCTAAGTCTATCAATGTCAGTGTAATGGCAAGCAAAATGGGACTTCTGCTGTTTTTTCTTTTGGAGTGCTTCTCAGCACTAAGGCAACCAAGTGCCTTTGATTGGGCCTTGCCTTTGATTAAATCAAGAGTCTTTGATGACCTGCTTAAGTCACAAGAAACCCTAAGTCACATGAGTTTGAGTCACATGGTTGTGATGCCCTTTGACCCTGAAGAAGTGTACATATACTCTGAGGTTAGCATTTTTCTTGGAGGTTCACTCATTGCAAGAGTGTTTGTGTGATTTGGCCAGATGAGACTCTGCTTGGCTTTGAAAACCCAGATGTTGGTGCTTCTCTGTCTGGTAACTATGTATGTGTTGCTATGGACAGACAGAAGCCCTGTCTGCTGACTTGTATTTTTTGCCCTGTTTATATAATTTCTGTTTGTGTTTTTTCTGAAGTTCAGGGTGCTGACTTTTCCCCCTGAACTAAGTGAATAATATGTGTATGTTTAATCAAAGTAAGATTGTAAACCCCTTAAAATTGCTTTCTTTAGAAAAGCAGATCAAAAAACTGTGCTAGCGGCCCCTTCTGTGTGCTAGTGTTATTGGCCTTATACCTCCCCAGCAGCTTCAAGCATCATTGTTGTTACAGTCAGTCAATGAACAATGTGACTGTTACTGTGCACAGTGTTCTCCTGCTTCTCCTGGACCTTGATATTGATATTTTTTATTTATTTCTACTCTTCTCCTTATGAAGGATTGAAATCTTTCTATTTTGTTAAATGACCATTTTACCCTCCACCCCCAATGAATTATGCTTAATTTTGCTGGGTAAGTGATTCTTGGTTCTGGTCTTAGGTCCTTTGCCTTTGGAACATCATATTCCATGACCTCTGATCCTTTAATGTTGCAGCTGCCAAATCCTGTGTGATCCTGATTGTGACTCCCCTATATTGGAATTGTTTCTTTCTGGCCACTTGTAGTATTTTTTTCCTTGATCTGATGCTTCAGAAATTTGGCTATAATGTTACTTGGGTTTTTTATTTTGGGATCCCTATCCTGAGGTGATTGGTGGATTCTTTCAATGCCTATTTTGCCCTGTGGTTCCAGGACGTCTGGGTAGTTTTCCTTGATAATTTCCGAAAAGATGCTATCCAGGTCTTCCATTTGATTATGGCTTTCAGAGAGTCCAGTGATTCTGATATTGTCTCCCCTATATCTATTTTCCAGGTCAGTTATTTTTCCAATGGGGTATTTCACATTTTCTTCCATTTTTTTTCATTCTTTTGAATTTGTTTGATTGATTCATGATGTCTCAGAGTCTTTAGTTCCACTTGCACAATTCTAACTTTTAAGGAGTTGTTTTCCTTAATTAGCTTTTGTACTTTCTTTTCCATTTGACTGATTGTACTCTTTAGGGAGTTGTTTTCTTCAGTGGATTTTTGTATCCCCTTTTCTATCTGGCCAATTCTATTTTTAAGCGATTTTCCAAGCTATTGACTCTTTTTTTCCCCATAGTTCTTTTGCATCACTCATTTTTTCCCCAATTTTTGTTCTATCTTTCATATGATCTTTAAGTTCCTTTTGGAGTTCTTCCATGAGTGCTTTCTGGGCTTGACATCACTTTCTGTTTTTTCTTCTGGGTTTTGCCCATAGGTGTTTTGACATTGTTATCCTCTTCTGAGTTTGTGTCTTGGTCTTCCCTGTCACCATAATAACTTTTCTATAGTCAGATTCTTTTTTTTGTTGTTGTTTTTGCCCGTCTTTTTTTTCTTTTCTTTTTTTTTTTAAATCTTTTTCCTTTCCTTTATATTTTATCTCTGTTCCCAGGGTTGCAGGGGCTGTCTCAGGCTTCTTGTGCCAGTGGCTACAGGCTCTGGCTTTTTACCTAGTGCTTCATTGATGTTGCCCTGAGGCCCACGGGAGACCCTGTGTCTGGTGCTATGTTGAGGGGATGGGGTGGGAGGTGGCTAGCACTACTGGAGGCTGTAAGGGTTTGGCAACTTACCTGGTGCTGAGCTGGGGTCCTAATGGTGCTGCCTGGTGTGTGCTGAGGCCAGGTGGGGTGTTTCTGCATTTCCTCAGGGCTGCACTGAAATATGTGGAGATCTGGCCACTGGAGGATGCCTGTTTGCCCTTGGCTATGCTGAAGCAAGCCTATGGCTGCACTACAGCATGTGAAAGTCTCACTGAAGCAGGATGCCTTCCCTCTAGAGACTATGCTGAAGTACATGGTGCTTCTTGGAGCAGGGGTCTACCTGTTCCCCTGGCTATGCTATGTTGGTGTTTGCCTGCTCCACTACACTGGAGTTCAGGATATTCCACTGGTTTCCTGTCCTTGAAGGTGCTCCCCTTTTACCTGAGTGAGAGAGACTTTTCTTACAGATATCCCAGTCTCCCAGGCTAAAAGACCACTCCACCTCATCTTTCTGCTGGCTCCACTGTTCCAGGATTTGTTTTGGGACACTAAGTTTAAGGAATAAAAGAAGGCTCAAATGATTTTGAATACAAACAATACCATCTACAATGAAAGGTCAGAAAACACATGGAAATTTGAGAGCTATAGATCTGAACCATTTTTTTAAAATTCAAAAACCTTTAGAATTCAGGGTATAGAAACATAAAATTGAAAACGGCATAATAATACCACCCTAATAAGAAACTTCTTTTTAATAAATAATCTGAAATAAAATGAGTTCCACAAAAATCTCATCTTTAACAAACAAAAATATATTATACTACATACAAACATAAATTCTACCATTTTTTCTTTTCAGGGCATTATTAGACTGCCAAAGCTTCACACAATGCACATTTTACTTCTCCACAACATCTAGGTCTAATAGCATTAGTTGTAAGTCAGAAGCATTATATAGAATCCATAGCCACTAGAATGATGTCTATTATCATCTCCAGCAAATGAATTAGAGCTAAACCAGTCAGTTTTTACTAATATACATATATTTCCATCATAAAAACTTAAGATCCGGTTATGTTCTCTGCTTTTACTGTGATGTATTTCATAAAGCTTCTGTACAGTTCAACATATTTTTAAAAAAAATCTTGATTTTTAAATGAACCTTTTTGGTACTGCTGCATGATGGTTTTAATGTAACATTAATTTAAGCAAAAAATGGCAACTACATTGTATTGTATAAACTAATTAACAGCTATTGGGAAAATTTTCTTAAGCTAACCAAATATAAGACTGCAGCAATGACAAAGAGTAGTATAATACAAGGCAAAAAATGAATAACTAAATGAAATGACTTTTGATCAGTGGCCCTTCATTATTGTGCTTTCTGGCACATGGAAGAAATTTTCTTCTTTGAGTTTCAAATGTTCTGGTAAATCCAGTTGTCTCTTAGCTTCTTCAATATCATCTTGAATTGCTAAGATAAAGGCAGCAATTAAACAAAAGTTTTTTTTCTGGTCTAATGTAGTCAGTGATGACTGTACTAAGGATTTCCCTATAAAAGTACTCTTTGAAGGTATGTATAATGTAAGTTTCCACAGTTTTTTTTAATATTTTTGTAGTATGGGTTCCATTTTATGCTTAAAACCATCTACGGACATCTCCATTTCCAGCCATAGTAAATTCCAGTAGATAAATCACATGGAAAATTATCTACTACTTGGTCAGGAAAGCTAGCTGTGGGGATGCCAAGCTGCTTGGAGACCCATCGGAAGACCTCATCACTTTACCCCAGCAAAAATAGGGCAGTTGCTCAATCACACCACTGGCTCCAGCCTTGAGAGACTACCCAAGCAAAAATTCCAGGGAAGTCACCTTTGAACTCAGGGCAAATGTTTCCCCCTAGCCAGCTGGGAGTGGAGGAAAGGGGGAAAGGGGAAGGGGAGGGAAAGAGATTACTAAGGGCACAAGGTGGGCAGGAGACCAGGCAGGCATTTACTGTATGAGACTCACGGCCAGCAGCCCCCACCTGAATGCTGCAGGTGAAAGGTCTGTGACAGAATTTCCACATACCACGGACCCAACAGAAGCCACCATCCTATGCATGTATTTTCAAAAGCACTGTTGTCATTCCAGTCTTGCAAACTGAAAACCATGATATCATCTTTGATTCTTCCCTTACCTGCATAACCTATATTCATTCTATTTTTGTCGGTTCTCCTGGTTCCCTAGAATTTAATACCTTAATCTCTAATATGTGACATGAAGAAATCAAATAGACATTTAAAAAGGAAAAGTCAAGAAAGTGATGCACCAAAGTATATACAGAAAAATTCTAGTAACATAATTTTGAAATAATCAAAGGATTAATTTTCAAGATATTTGAAAAAGAATTGGCCTAATGGTTAAAAAGGGCACGCAAATTTACGGAAGAAAAGAACTCAAAAAGTAGAATTGGTCAAATGGGAAAAGAGGTACAGAAGCTCACTGAAGAAAATAATTTATAAAAATTAGAATTATGACGTAGAAGCGAATGACTCCATGACACATCAAGAAAGAATAAAACAAAGTCGAAAGAATGAAAAAAAATAGAAGAAAATGTGGAATATCTTATTGGAAAAACAACTGACCTGGAAAATAGATTGAGGAGAAATAATTTAAGAATTATTGGATTACCTTAAAGCAATGATCAAAAAAGATCTTTTTTAAAAAGAAACTATCAAGGAAAACAGGCCCAATATCTTAGATCCAGAAGGTAAAACAGAAATCGAAAGAATGTCCTGATTGCCTTCTGAAAGAAATCCCAAAATCAAAACTTTGAGGAGTATTATGACTGAGTTCCAGAGCTTCCAGTTCAAGGATAAAGTATTGCAAGCAGCTAGAAAGAAATTATTCATATATCATAGAGCCACAGTCAGGATCACACAAGATTTAGCAGCTTCCTCTACAAAGGTGCAGAGGGCTTGGAATATGATATTCCAGAAGACAAACTAGCTGGAATTACAACCAAGAATAACCCATCAATTGTGAAAGGCTTGACCACTCAGATAAATACAATGGTCCAAAACTCCAAGGGAAGAAACAGAAGAAAATAGGATGGAAGGAAATACACAGTAATCCCAATTGTGAATTTGAATTGGATGAGCTGACCCATAAAACAGAAACAGATGAGAGAATGGATTAGAAACCAGAATAAAACAATATGTTGTGTACAAGAGACACGTTTGATATAGAAGGACACCCAGAGAGAGTTAAAATAAAGGGCTGGAATAGAATCTGTTATGCTTCAGCTGAAGTAAAAAAGGCAGGGATAATAATCATGATCTTAGGCAAAGCAAAAGCAAAAATAGACTAATTAAAAGAGATAACCAGGGAAACTACATTTTGCTAAAAAATGTCTTATAGACCAGAGCTTCTTATACTTTTTCCACTCATGACCCCTTCAGTGCTTCTTAAACTGTGGGTCACGACTCCATATGGGGTCATGACCAAACAATGAAGTAATACCAAAAAATTTTAGAGGGTGTTTCTCTGATGAAGGCCTCATTTCTCAAATATATGGGGAACTGAGTCAAATTCATAAAAATAGGAGCCATTCCTCAAGTGATAAATGGTCAAAAGATGTGAACAAGAAGTTTCCAGGAAAAACCAAGCTTTCTATAGTTATATGAAAAATACCCTAAATCACTATAGATTAGAAAAAGGCAAATTAAAGCTTCTCCGAGGTACCACCTAACACCTAGCAGAAATGACAAATGCTGAAAGTGAGGAGGGAAAATAGCAAATTAATGAATCATTGGTGGAGTAGTGAATTGATCCAACCATTCTGGAAAACAACCTGGAACTATGCCCAAAGGACTATAAACTGTTCATACCCTTTGATTCAGCAATACCACTACTAGGTCTGTACCCCAAGGAGATTTTAAAAAAGAAAAAGGACCTATATTTACAAAAATATTGATAGCAGCTCCATTTGTGGTGGCAAAGAATTGCAAATTGAGTGGATAACCATCAATTGGGGAATGACTAAACAAGCTGTGACTTAAGATTGTGATGGAGTACTATTATGCTATGAAATGATGACGGGAGTGATTTCAGAAAAACTTGGCAATATCTATATGAATTGATGCAAATGAAGTGAGAAGAACCAGGACATGGTTGTGCACCATAACAACAATGTTGTATTAGGTGATCAACTATGAAAGATTTGACTACTCAGATCAATAAAATGATCCAAAATTCCAAGGGCTTCATGATGAAAAAAAAAATGCTATCTACCCTTACAGAGAGAACTGATGATCTCCAAGTATAAATTGAAGTATAATTTTGTTGCTTTATTTTTTTTGGTTTGCTTTTTTGGTGATGTGACTAATATGGAAATATGTTTTGCATGATTTCACATGTATAATTGGTAAAGTTTTTGCCTTCTTTGTGGGTGGAGGACAGGTATGAAGGAGGAATGAGGAACTGAAAATATGAAAAGAATGTTTAAAATAAATATTTTTTTAAAAAAGGACTGGTTGAATAATAAGACCCGAAGAGTGATGATTAATTGATGTGCCCCTATAGGGGATGCTATAGTAGCATGAACCAGAATTCTGTCCTAGGTTTTGATCTGTAGAATGTTTTTATCAACAACTTAGAGGTCAAGTGACACAATACTGGGAAGGGTAGACAACTTTAATGACAGAAAAGCAATCCAAAACTGCCAATAATTAGAACAGTTAATCAAATCTAGTAAAATGAAATTTAATACAGATAAAAATAAAAGGCTGCACTTCAAAAAAAGCTATTGTAAAATAATTGCAAAGATTTGTATTAAAACAATTTATGGAAAAATACAATATAGCATCTAAGAAAATAAATGTGACTTTTGGCCACATTAGTAGAAAAATAATGTCCATAATGAAGGGAATAGAAGTGAAAGAGACATGAGGAGTCATCTTCTTTAACCCTCTACAGATGAGGAAATTGAGGGCTAAAGGAATTGACTATTTTGCACAATGTCAAAGGTATCAAATAGCAGAGACAGGATTCACACCTATGCCCTCTAAATTAAGATCTAAAGCTCCTTCCACTGTACTATGTAGTTTAAGGAACTTGAATGATTATTACCACCACCACCACCATCGTTACCATAAAAACATTTTTATAGCTCTTTAAAGTTTGCAAAGCACTATACATGTAGTGTCTCATTGGATCCTTACAACCACCCTGGGAGGTAGGTACTATTTATCCCCATTTTGCAGATGAGGACTGAGACAGATATTAAAGGACTTGCTTAAAGTCACATAAATAATAAGTGTCTATGACTGAAGTTGTTTTCAGGTCATCTTGACTCAAGGTCCAGTACTCTGTCCAGTTTGTCACCTAGATGCCTATATAAGTGTAATGGTAATGTAAATGGGAAGGTCTTTCCCCTCCATTAATAGGACCATGTGACCCGCTTAAGTCACATGGCAGCCTAAGTCACATGAGCCTGAGTCACATGAGCCTGTGGGGGGGGGGGGGTTTGCTGAAAGGGTAGAATAGGAAGGGGTGGAACAGGAAGGAGTGGAACAGGAAGGGTGGAGCAGAACTGAGAGGAAGTGAGACAGAGCAGTCAGAGCTGGGAGAGAGACACACAGAGCAGGAACTAGTGTGAGGGAGAGCAAAGGAGTGATTCTGCTTGAGGGTGTTCATTTGTGGGAAGACCCTAATGAAGGGAAGGCATGGGCATGGTGGTGCCCCCTGCATTGATAATATGTATAGATTTCTTTGTTGCTATGATGGATTTGTCTTTTTGGTGTTTGAATAACTGTTTTGGTTCTGTCTTCCATGGAGAGAGTCTGTTATATTTTGTGATTCAGAACTATGGCAGCATATTCATAGCATACATTGTGGCTCTCTCATTGGTACTACAATAAGCCCAAAAAAG
The DNA here is from genome assembly GCF_011100635.1 of Trichosurus vulpecula. Taxonomy (NCBI): domain Eukaryota; kingdom Metazoa; phylum Chordata; class Mammalia; order Diprotodontia; family Phalangeridae; genus Trichosurus; species Trichosurus vulpecula. Next base: position 97,430,464 of record NC_050578.1, on the reverse strand, counting down.
AGAATATATTTAGGGAACATAACAAAAATCACCAGGTAATTGGAGAGCTGCCATGAAGAAGGATTAAACTTGTTTTATTTTGACTCAGAAGGAAGGACTAGAAGCAAGGGATAGAATTTATAGAAATTCTATGAATTTTAGAATTAGAAATGGGTAGAAATTTGTCAGTTACATGCAAGGAAATCTTCACGACAATCAGAAATGTCCAAAAGTGAAATGGGTTACCCCGATAGACAATGATTTTCTAACTTTTATAGGTCTTAACTCAGAGTCGGAACAAAAATTTGTATCAGAGATTTTGCAGATGGGTGTATCAGTAAGGCAATAATAACAATGTAGATGATAATTGTCAAAATGCCTATGTGGTTCTGTACCGCAAAGTATATGAGACTCTCCACATGCAAGGCAGAAGAAGTAAATCATTTATTCAGACACCAGAGAACCATATTCCATAAGCCATCTACCCAATTCTTCACAGCAGCAAAGCATTTGATACATTATATCACAACATGGAGCCTCACCATTCCAAAACCTCTCTTGCCCCCTGATGGGGTCTTCCCAAAGACAAACTCACAGTGCAGATGTCACAGTCTATTCAGCTATCACAGGTCAACTTGTATTACCTCAGCTCTAACAGTTACAATGGCCATTAACAGCCATAACAGCTCTCTCTCTCTCTCTCTCTCTCTCTCTCTCTCTCTCTCTCTCTCTCTCTGCATTTTCTGTGACACAACTTCCTTTTCCTCTCATTTTCCTCTCAGTATGCTCCTCCCACCATGTGTGATTTAGGCTTCCTGTGCAGTAAGCAGGTCACATGGCCTGTTAATGGGTGGGAAAGATCTTCAAATCTAAACTGCTACTACAAAGGGGTTCTTGTTCAAGGACAGATTATACTCGATATCATCTGGGATCCCTTTAACTAGGGTTCTATGATAATTCTTAATCATTCATTTATTCAACAAAAATTACTAAACAAATTCTAAAATATTATCTCATACTTTTAAGCACTTTCTTCAAAACCACTCTCTGAATTCAGTAGTTATAATGGTTATCTCCAATTTACAGATAAAGAAACTGAGGCTCAGAAAGCACAAATAGTTTACACCCATATTCATTCAATTAACTAGTGTTAGAATTGAATCACAAAATCCAGTTGTTCTGACTTAAGATCTGGTATTCCTTCTATTACCTACTGTATTCAGCACTCTAGTAGACACTACATGGTATAAAAGAATAAGAAAACACATTTCTTGCAATCATGGAGCTTCCATCCACATCACAAATTTGATACCATTACCAAGTAACATGAGATTTAAATAATGGACAGGAAGAAAAGCTATCAGAGATAAATGGAGGGAGAAAACCCTGAAAGGTATAGTCAGGAAATTCTTTGCAGAAGAGAAGGGACATAAAATGGACTCTGGACAAAGACCTGGATTTGGAAAACTGGAAAGGAGGGGAGGGTGCATTTTAAACAGAAGGAACAGCAATGACCAAAAAGCAGTAAAAAAATTATCAAGGTGTGCTCGGAGGGTGATGAATATGTAAGTCAAGTTAGGAGGACATTTATGTTGAAAATCTGGAGAGTTATTCTAGGGATAAATAGTAAAGGTTTTAAATGCCAATGATAGCATTTGTGTCTTTATTCTGCAGCTACATAGGAGCTATTGAAAGTTTTCAAATAGGAGAATGACATGATGAATTTAACATTTTAAGATTTAGGCCATGTGACATGAAATCCATATCATGTTAGCAATGCCCTTTTGGCAATGGGAGTGGAAAGGAAATACAAGAGATGTTGTAAAAGAAGCATGAAGTAGGATGAAACAGTTTTTGTTGTTGTTCAGTCATTCTCAATCATGTCTGACACTTTGTCACCCCATTCTGGGATTTTCTTGGCAAAGATACTAAAGTGGTTTGATATTTCCTTCTCCAGCTCATTTTACAGATAAGGAAACTGAGGCAAACAGGCTTAAGTGGCTTACCCAGGGTCACGCAGCTAGTAAGTGTCTGCAGCCAGATTTGAACTCATGAAGATGAGTCTTCCTGACTCCAGGCCACGTACTTTATCCACTATGCAACCTATCTGCCCAATGAAATGTTACCTCTTTCCTATCTACCACCCAGTATAGCACTTGATACAAAGACCAGGTTCTTAAAGATTTATGTGTGTAATTTTAATTTATTTTTAAATCCTCTGCCACAAGAAACATTCATTATAATCAAACAGGCTTTCTTGCTTTGCATTTCCATTCTCTCCAATTTTGTTCACATTGCTCCCTCCACCTGAAGTTCCCTATGCTTAAAGCCTACCTATTCAAGAACTACCTTAAACCTCACTTCTTTTTTGTAGCTTTCTCTGACTGTGCCCATTGGAAGTAAGCACTTATTTTTATGAACTTCTTCAGTACTTACTGCCTGCATCCTTCAGAGGGCACTCATTTTCTGCCTTGTGTTGCAGCTCTGGCATCCATGTCATTTCCACCTCCTCTTAACTAGATTATTATGTGCCTGGAGCGTATGGTCAACCTTTTATAACTGTGTATCTCTCTCACTATAGTAGTAGTAATAGGAAGCTACATAAATGTGTGTAAATTTGGTCTGTGTAGCAACTCTTTGAGTAAGGAAAATATTATTAATCAAAGTGAACATTCCTCAAAAAATATTTAATAAATGAATAAGTGCTGGGAAGTGGGAGAACAAATGGATAAATTAAACTGGAGTTGGAGAGAGAAGTACCAACATCAAGTTTTAATATCTTGGAAGTGGATCATTGCCTTGTAATAAAGAATTACAGAGTGCGGCTGGGTTGGTGGAATGGGGATGGGCAGTGGAAGTTGGGAGAACGAGGAATAGTGAAAGCAGACCATCAGCTGGGTTGCAAATATGGATGTAGAAGTTTCCAGAGTTTAATATCTTTTTTATTTATAAAATGAGAGGGTCAAACCCAATGATCTCAAAGGTTCCTTTCAAGTGCAACATTCCACGATTCTCTCAGAATCTTGGATTTACCTTACGCAGTATTTTGTTAGACTTAGTTTTCCCTTTTGTATCTTGGTGAATTGTTAGAAAATTATCCCTTACATATCTACAGCAGCAGCAGAGGCAGATAGATGGTAGAATGGATCTGGAATCTGAAAAACCCTAATTCACATCATGCCTCAAACAATTATTGACTGTGTGACCATGGACAAGTCACTTGACTACTCTTAGCCTCTGTTTCCTCATATGTAAACTAAGGCTAGCCATAGAACCTGCCTCACAGGGTCATTGTTAGAATCAAATGAAAAGATAATATATGTAAATGCTTAAAATGCTATAGAAATAGTAGCTACTATTATTAAAAAACAAAGCCCCTCTCCTTCACTACCAGATTCTCTTATGGAATGAGCACTGAATCTGGAGTCCAAGAACTTGCATTCCAATCCTGAGTTGACTGAACTTTTGGAAAATTTAGAATTATGTTCGAGGAGAAAAGGAGACAGTACAGTGTGAGCTACTCAGATGACCTTCAGTTCCAGTGGAAGCAAGGGTTTATTTTGACGAGAATGAGATTTTTTTTTGTAGACAGTGGCCATACAGAGTAGAATACAGAAGGAATGGCCTGCCTTGTAAATACGGGCGAAGGGCCAGATGTCGCAATGTGATTTCCTATGTTGTCAGAAGCAGGTCATCATTTTAAAACTTGCTTATACTTAGATGATTGGTCACTGATTTTCAGACCAGCCACTGATAAGATTGTTCTTATTCTCAGTGGGTGAGAGGAGCAGCCTGGATTGTCCACAACCTTTTCCCAGAAGCAGAGGAGGATTTTTCTATGTACTACATTCTTTCTCCATTTTTACCAGTTTAACAGTGTTTTCCTCCTGCCTGGAGATAAGGAAGTGCAATCAATGACTGTCACCACAGCCATTCCTTCTAGAAGCAATGAATTATAGTAGAAAGTCAGTGGTCTTGGCAATAGAGTTAGAAAGCAGTGGACTTGGGTTCAAATCCTTGGTTTGTCATGAATTAGCTGAGTGCCATTACGGAAGTCATTTCACCTGCCTCAGTCTCGATTTCCTCATTAGCAAAATGAGGAAGTTGGACAGAGGTTAAAGTAGATTATTCCTAAGGTCTCTTTTGAGTGCTAACATTCTACGAGTCTGTGATTCCCTAGTTGTACCTGGGAGGTCACAAAGGGAGTCTTTTCACAGGCTCTTAGATTCTCTCCTTGATTAATAATAACAATAGTCAACATGTATACACTAATTACTATGTGCCCAGCACAATGTATCCCCTTTGGTCATCACAACAACCCTGAGAGGTGGGTGCTGCTATTATTCCCATTTTACAGATGAGGGAACTGAGGCAAACGATGGTTAAGTGACCTGCCAAGGATCACAAAGCTAGTAAGTGCCTGAGGTCACATTTGAACTCAGGTCTTCCTGGCTCCAGGCCCGGTTAGCTATATAACCAATATTTATATAGAACTTATTATGTGCTGGGCACATAAAGCTAAGCACTTTACAATTATCTCATTAGTTCCTCACAATTCTGGGAAGCATGTGCTGTTATAAACTCCATTTTACAGATAGGGAAACTGAGGCAAACAGGGTTTAAATGGCTTGCGCAGGGTATAACAGCTAATAAGTGGCTGAGGCTGGATTTGAACTCAAGTCTTCCCAGCAACCTATCCAATGTGTCATCTGATTAGCAGCCAGAAAAACCATAGAAATGGAAAGATTGCAATGGCAGGTCTATAGGATTGTTTGCATGTCCACCAAAGACAAACAAATCAAACAAATACATTCTGGGATGGGAATGTTGGGAGGAGGTGGTAATGAAGGAGTGCATCTGTCCCTGAGAGAAGTAAGGCTCCCAGAACATGACATCTGGCTAGTTGTGATAAAATCCAATTAGGATGGATTGATTTCTGCCTCATGAATAACTTAAATTCTAAAATTAGCAATGGTGGAACAAAAAAAAAGATAGTTCGATATAGTAATCCATAAGAGTCAAACTACCTTGAGCTCAATCAGAGGCTCATGAGGTGGTCTGTGGAGGATATCCTGAATGCTTTATACTTCTCTAAGAGTGGGGTAGGACCCTGAAGACCCAGATGAGTTGGCTCAGCTCACTTTGTACCCATTGATCCTGCCCACAGCTATCCAACTAAACACATAGCAGATGTTTAATAAATGTTTGCTGAATTAACTTGTGCATGCAAAGAAATGACATACAGCAAGATGCCACAATCCATAGCATTAGAAGTATAAACTATTAGAACTATGAAATGTTTGAGCAATGGATGCCAAAGAAGAACATGAATTTCCTTTAGAGAATAGGCTCTTAATTTGAGGTCCATGAATTTTTTCTCCCCTCCTTCAATTCCTCATAGCTCGCCTTCCATTCACCCTCTCATTTACAAATTTGCCACGTATTTCACTAAAAATATTGAGGTTATTTATTGAGGGCTCCCTTGGTCTTCCCTCCTCCTTATCTCACATTATTCAGATGTCTTCTGTTGTGATATTTTCCTTTACCCCTGTCTCACACAATGATTACCTCAGCTACCATCCCCGCTCTATCTTGTCTTCAATTTCTCCCTCTGTACTGCTCATTCCCCACTGCCTACAAACGTATGTATGTCTCCCCTGTCCTCAAAAAGCCTTCACTTGAGTCATCCATCCCTGTTAGCTAGCTTCCCAAATCTTTCCACCATTTTGTGACTGAACTCCTTGAGAAGGTCATCTATAATTAATAACTCCATTTCATTTCTTTTCACTCTCTTCTTAAACTCCACTGTTTGTCTTCTGACCTCAACATTTAACTGAAACTTTTCTTTCCAAAGTTATCAATTATTTCACACATCTAAGGCCACATCTAATGGCCTTTTCTCAATCCTCATCTTTTTTTACCTCTCTGTTGTCTTCGATACTATTGACCATATTCATCGACTTGATTTTCTGGACACTACTCTATCTTGATTCTCCTCTTATCTGACTACTCCTCCATCTGTTTTGCTGGATCTTCATCCAGGTCATGTCTGCTAATGGTAAGTGTCCCCTAAGACTCCATCCTGGGTCTTCTTCTCTTCTATTATTTCACTTGGTGACCTCATTAGCTCCCATGGATTCAAATATCTTTATGAAGATGATTCTCATTTCCACATATCCAGTCTTAACCTCTTTCCCATCCCCCAGATTTGCATCTCTGACTGCTTATGAAACATCTCAATTTAGATGTCTTGTAAATATCTTAAACAACATGTACAAAACCGTGTTTACTATCATTTCCCCCAAGTTTGTCTCTTCTTCCTAACTTCCTTATTATTGTTGAGGGTACCACCATCCTCCCAGTCACCCAGATTCACAATTTAGGTGTCATTCACAACTTCTCATTTTGTCTTATCCCTCAAATCCAAGTCCTATTGATTCTACCTTTGTAACATCTCCCATATATTCTCAATTCTCCGCTCCGACATTGCCACCACTTGTGCAGACCTCCATCACCTCATGCCTGTACTATTGCAATAGCCTTTTGGTTGACCTTAAGTCTCTCCCCAATTCAGTCCATCCTTGATTCAGCTGCCAAATCAATCTTCCTAAAGTACAGGTGTGACCATGTCATAAAGCCCTTTTTCCCGAATTCCATAAATTCCAGTGGTTCACTATCACCTCCTCCAGGATGAAATATAACATTTTTGTTGGCATTTAAAGCTCTTCACAACTTGGCCCTTTCACTTTCTCAGTCTTCTTACTCATTCCCACATATTCTACGACCTCGTGGCTTTCTTATTTCTCTGTCTCCCAGCTTTGTCCATTTTTACTCGTTCATTCATATTAGTTGTGTCTGATCTTTGTGACCCCATTTGGAATTTCCTTGGCAGAAATACTTAAAGCGGCTTGCCATTTCTTTCTCCAGCTCATTTTACAGATGAGGCAAAGAGGGTTTAGTGACTTGCCCAGGTTCACACAGCTAGAAAGTGGCTGAGGCCAGATTTGAACTCAGAAAGATGAGTCTTCCTGACTCTAGACTAGGCACTCTATCCACTGTACCACCTATGCCTGGAATTCTCTCTCTCCTCTTCATCCCCTGCCCTTCCTGCCTTCTTTCAAATCCCAGGTAAAACCCTACCTTCTGTGAAAAGCCTTTCCCAATCCCTGCCAATGCTCATTACTTCTCTCCTTTGATTATCTTCAATTTAGCCTGCATATATCTTGTTTTTATATAGCTTTTTGCATGTTGTCTCCCCTTTTAGTCTGTGAGCTCCTTGAGTTCTTTTGTGTTCTTTGAGTATTTAGTGCTTAGCACAGTCCCAGGCATATAGCAGGTGCTGTATTAAATGCTTCTTGTGTACCTTTCAAAAGACTGTTAAAATGAAGGATTAAACAGAACCGCATTGGAGTCATAGAAACTGGATGACTCAGTGAAGCATTCCTTTATTAGAGCAAGTTTTTTCCCAGAGGAGACTTATTCATGACAGAGGAAATAATGGCAAATTGGCTAGCTAATTGCTGGACAATTAGCTATCCAGAAAGCCAAAACACAAGTATAGTCCTGATCCCATTCAAACATGAGCATCCTTAAAGCAGTCCCAGGCTTAAGGCATATCTTTGAACATCCTTTATCTAAAACCATAGCTCATTAGCCCCTCCTGACATTTCTTTTACCATACCAGAGTACACATTAGACCAAATTGAAAGGAACCTAATTAAATAGCAAAGCAAGTTAAATAACATGAAAGATCCCCATTCATACACCCTCTCACAAATTCCCACAGTACTGGAAGGACAGGAAATACAGCTAGAGAAAATTCAGGACAGACAACATGTCATGGCCAAGACAACCGAGTCTCCTAGGACTTCATACTAGCCAGTATCTGTCTCTCCCTACAAGGTTGCCATTTGGTGCATTCTCTATTGCATTGCAAGCTGCTGGTAGTCTCTGATGGACTACATATATATATATATATATATATATATATATATATATATATATATATATATATATATATATCATCTGCTACACTTCCATCTGCTCATCCACTAAAGCTCTTTCCTCTTCTCATGCTCCCCCTGCCACCATCTGCTCATTCTCTCCTGTGCTGCTCTCTACTATTACATGTAACTTATCTGCTAAAATTACAGCTGCTTGGTGTCTTTCTCCTAGGTGGTTCAGCTCCTTTAGTTCATCATTCTAGACATCATTTCAGCTTTTTTGTGATTCAGAGCCACAACTTCACCTAGCCATCCAGATTTTTTTTAAAGCTCTACACTTTGAACTCTATATGCTATTTGAATTAAGATAAGTACATTCCATTCAACTTCCATCACCCCCTTTGTTCCTAGCCTGGGTTGATGGAAATCTTCTTGGGATTATTTATTAGCAAGACTAGACAGTTAAGTAGACTTTTTGTCCTGTCTTTCTCTAGGCATGAAAAGCTTTGCTCAATCTACAGAAGAATAATTTGTAGGAACTTAAAGAATACTTCATTAGATACTTATCAAAGTACCAATAAATTCTTAAGAAAGTAGACATGAAAACTGATAGCAGTAGACATATAAATAGGGCTGATGCTGGCTAAATGGAATGCTGTACTTTCAACTTTGGTGAAAGATTATAAAATGTGGAATGACCTTATAAGCTTCAAAAGGTCAGAAGAGATTTTGAATGAAGAGAGCATGGACCAGAGGATCAACCTCTGTGACCCAGCCCAGAAGTGAATCAACCCAACAGATGGGACATTGTGTCCTGAAAACAATAGAGTGACTTATCTACTCACCATGTTGCATTTGAAAGTTGGCTTAGTGGGAAAATCTTTACAGCAACCACTTTACATTTGAGTTCATTCTCCCTAGGAATTGAGGTTTTAGAGAGAACCATGGGTTCTATGTTTGGGAGGATGGTTCTGTAATTAATTTTTTGCTCTTTATTCCAAATAAATCTCTCTTTGTAATAGCTAATTGATGCTGATTGGCTAATCGATACTGAGCAGGAAGCAAGTGATCAAAATTACATTGGGACAATAGTCATGGGGATTCTGGGGGCAACATCCTAGAATGAAGGCTTCAGTCAATATTTGTAGACCAATCACTCCAACTGCTCACGGCTACCCCTTGGGATTGTGAACAGAAGATATTGCCACTGCCTGGGAACTCAGTTGACTAGAATGAGAGGGAGTTGTCTATATGGGTCTATTTCTATTTTTTTAAATCCCCACAACCTAGTAAAATGCCTGAATGAATTGAATAGGATACAATTTTAAACCAAGAAATTTGTGAAAATGAGCACACTTTTTGGAGGAAAAGTTTAAATTGTGGAAATTTAGTTCATCCATCATTTAGAGAGATTAGACATAAGGAGGTAAAATGTGAATTGTATTAATGGAAATGAATTTTACTGCAATGGCAAAGAGACCACTGATAGAAGATCACTCCCAAATTTACTTGCCTAGCTTTGATTTCCCTTCCAAACTCCAGATCTGGGCATCCAACTACTTCTCAGGAGGATGACCAACCAACCCCTTAAGTTTGACCTGTACAAGACTCATCATTTCCTCCATAAAACTGCTCCTCCTCATAATTTTTCATTTTTTTTAAAATTTATTTATTTAACATATTTAGTTTTCAGCATTGATTTTCACAAGAGTTTGAATTACAAATTTTCTCCCCATTTCCCCATACACCACTCCAAGATGGTGTATATTCTGGTTGCCCTGTTCCCCAGTCAGCCCTCCCTTCTGTCACCCCACTTCCCTCCCATCCATCCCCTTTTCCCTTCCTTTCTTGTAGGGCAAGATAAATTTCTACACCCCATTGTCTGTGTATCTTATTTTCTAGTTGCATGCAAAAACTTTTTTTGTTTTTGAACATCTGTTTTTAAAACTTTGAGTTCCAGATTCTCCCCCCTCCTCCCTTCCCACCCACGCTCCTTAAGAGGTCAAGCAATTCAACACAGGCCACATGTGTATCATTATGTATAACCCTTCCACAATACTCATGTTGTGAAAGACTAACTATATTTTGCTCCTTCCCAACCCATTCCCCTTTATTGAATTTTCTCCCTTGACCCTGTCCCCTTTCGAAAGTGTTTGTTTTTGATTACCTCCACCCCCATCTGTCCTCCCCTCCATCATCTCCCCTTTTTTTTATCTTCTTCCCTCTTCTTTCCTGTGGGGTAAGATACCCAATTGAGTATGTATAGTATTCCCTCCTCAGGCCAAATCTGATGAGAGCAAGATTCACTCATTCCTCCCTCACCTGCACTCTTCCCTCCTCCCCCAGAACTGCTTCCTCTTGCCACTTTTATGTGAGATAATCCACCCCATTCTATCTCTCCCTATCTCCCTCTCTCAATATATTCCTCTCTCATCCCTTAATTTGATTTTATTTCTTTTAGATATCTTCCCTTCATCTTCAACACACCCTGTGTCTGCTCTCTCTCCCTCTCTCTCTCTCTCTCCCTCCACAAATACATATATACATACATACACATTCACTTATATATGTGTATATATATATATATACATAAACATATATATATATATACATATATACACATATATGCATATTCCCTTCAGCTACCCTAATACTGAGGTCTCATGAATCACACATGTCATCTTTCCATGTAGGAATGTAAACAAAACAGTTCAACTTTAGTAAGTCCCTTGCAATTTCTGTTTCTTGTTCTTTTTCTTGATTACCTTTTCATGCTTCTCTTGATTCTGGTGTTTGAAAGTCAAATTTTCTATTCAGCTCTGGTCTTTTCACTGAGAAAGCTTGAAAGTCCTCTATTTTATTGAAAGTCCATATTTTGCCTTGGAGCATGATAGTCAGTTTTGCTGGGTAGGCGATTCTAGGTTTTAATCCTAGCTCCATTGACCTCCGGAATATCGCATTCCAAGCCCTTCGATCTCTTAATGTAGAAGCTACCAGATCTTGGGTTATTCTGATTGGGTTTCCACAATACTCAAATTGTTTCTTTCTGGCTGCTTGCAGTATTTTCTCCTTGATCTGGGAGCTCTGGAATTTGGCGACAATATTCCTAGGAGATTTCTTTATGGGATCTATTTGAGGAGGTGATCGATGGATTCTTTCAATTTCTATTTTGCCCTGTGGCTCTAGAATATCAGGGCAGTTCTCCTTGATTATTTCTTGAAAGGTGATATCTAGGCTCTTTTTTTGATCATGGCTTTCAGGTAGTCCAATAATTTTTAAATTATCTCTCCTGGATCTATTTTCCAGGTCAGTGGTTTTTCCAATGAGATATTTCACATTGTCTTCCATTTTTTCATTCCTTTGGTTCTGTTTTATAATATCTTGATTTCTCATAAAGGCACTAGTTTCCACTTGCTCCCATCTAATTTTTAAGGTAGTATTTTCTTCAGTGGTCCGTTGGACCTCCTTTTCCATTTGGCTAATTCTGCCTTTCAAGGCATTCTTCTCCTCATTGGCTTTTTGGATCTCTTTTGCCATTTGAGTTAGTCTATTTTTTAAGGTGTTGTTTTCTTCAGTGTATTTTTCAGTATTTTTTGGGTCTCCTTTAGCAAGTCATTGACTTGTTTTTCATGGTTTTCTTGCATCCTTCTCATTTCTCTTCCCAATTTTTCCTCTACTTCTCTAACTTGCTTTTCCAAATCCTTTTTGAGCTCTTCCATGGCCTGGGACCAGTTCATGTTTTTCTTGGAGGATTCTGTTGTAGGCTCTTTGACTCTGTTAACGTCTTCTGTCTGTATGTTTTGGTTTTCTTTGTCACCAAAGAAAGAATCCAAAGTCTGAGACTGAATCTGGGTGCGTTTTCACTGCCTGGCCATATTCCCAACCAACTAACTTGACCATTGAGTTTTTCAGTGGGGTATTACTGCTTGTAGACTAAAGAGTTCTATGTTCCACGTTTGGGGGGGGGGGGATGTGACAGCTCTGCCACACCAGCACTCCTCCTTCCCCAAGAACCCCCAACCCAGACTGGGCTTAAATCTTCAGCAGGCTGTGCACTCCTGCTCTGATCCACCACTTAATTCCTCCTACCAGATGGGCCTGGGGCCAGAAGCAACTGCAGCTGTAGCTGCCCCACCTCTGCTGCCCCGGTGGCGGTAGCCAAACTGTGAACTCCTTCCACTCCGGCAGCTTTTCCCACTAACCTTCTCTGCTGTCTTTGGTGTTTGTGGGTTGAGAAGTCTGGTAACTGCCGCAGCTCACTGATTCAGGGCGCTAGGGTACGCTCCGCCTGGTTCCTGGTCTGGTTGGTTTGCGTCACTCATGCTGGGCTCTGCTCCACTCCACTCCCAGCTCTCATCTCCCAGATCCCAGCTCCCAGCTCCATGTGGGATAGACCTCACCCAGAGACCATCCAGGCTGTCTTGGGCCGGAGCCCTGCTTCCCTCTGCTGTTTTATGGGTTCTGCAGTTCTAGAATTAGTTCAGTGCCATTTTTATAGGGTTTTGGAGGGACTCAGTGGGGAGCTCATGCTATTCCCTACTTTCCAGCTGCCATCTTGGCTCCGCCCCCTCGAAAGCCTCCTCATAATTTTTCTATTTCTGTTGAGATTTGCCATTTCCCCTGTTACCCAAACTTAACACCTAATTTCTTCTTTGCCTCTTGCCTTTCCCTTGCTTCTCACTCCTGATCATTTACTAAGTTCTGTCACTGTATCTTGGCAATATCTCCCATATTCTTCTCTTTATCTCTTTTCTTTTGGAGGGGGGAAGGCAGGGTGACTTGTCCAAGGTCACACAGCTAGTATGTCAAATGTCTGAGTCTGGATTTGAACTCAGGTCCTCCTGAATCCAGGGCTGGTACTCTACTCACTGCGCCACCTAGCTGCCCCCATCCCTTTATCTCAATTTCCACTTCCATCAATCAATTTCAGGTTTCTAATATATTCTATCTAGTCTATTTCAGTAGCCTACTAAATTTTCTCTGTGTCTTGAGTCTCTTGTCCCTTCAATCTATCTGGCACATTGCTGTTTTCATATCACTCCCCACCAACCCCTACCCACCCCATTCAAAAACTCTCATTAGTTTCATTAATAGAGAATGAATTCTAAATGTCTTACCTGTCATTCCCAGAACCCCTATACACCTTTAGCTGACTGAACCCCTGCTACTTTGTCATGGACTGATTATTAGACTTTGAATTTATTTGCCCCTATTCTAAATACTACAATTAACCCATTCCTCTCTTATAGATGGGGAATCTCCCCAGAACACTCCAGGTCCCTTCCTGCTCCATATAAATTAGCCCCTTCACTTTGCTACCTTCAAGATCATTCCTCAGTAGATTTTTGACTGCCTAGCTTTCACTATCTCAGATAACTTTTAAGGTTATGGTTGACTTTAGGTCATGACAACTGAGAAGCTTTGAATTAATAAAAAAAATCCTGGCATCAAAGAATCATAGATTTGGAATTAGACAGAACTGTACAGGCCATCTCATCCAACTTTCTTCATTTTACAAATGAAAAATAGACCCAATGAGATAAACTGACTTCTCCAAATCCACACAGGTAGTGTTAGAAGTTAAAATTGAACCCGGGTCTTCCAACAACTCTTTATATTGTTCAATGCTATGGAAGTAGTAAATAAATCAAAGGCAATGTTTTGTTTTTATTTTAAAAGATCAAGAGTCATAAAATTTCACATAACAAGTTATAACATTGGAGCCTTTTAAGATGAAAAAGACTTTGGAAATTGGCACAATGCACTCCCCACTTCTTAAGAAATAGTAGAAGCTGTTGGATCACTTCTGGTTGAACATCATGTTCTACTCTTTCATTTATAGTTCAAAGTTTTGATTTGCAGTAATTTGAAAAACTATTTCATTCGTTTGTGCCAGTGATGTGACAGGGTGTGGTTGTGGCTTTTTGTCACTTTTTCAGAATACTCTGATGACTTCTTTACATACACCTTGCATCTGAAATATATCACCTACCATAAAGGACACTATCCATTATGATCTAAGCAAGTTGTCTGTTTTCTTAAGTCATGGCTGCTCCAGTTATTACATAAGGAATCTAGTGAAAGGGCTTGGAATTATTTTAGTGACTATCACCACCAGGTGAAAATGAGCTTTTTAGCTAATTATTGAGTGGATGAAAATTAGCTTCTCGTGAATCTGGAAGAGGCTTTGAACTAAATTAAATGAAATGCATTAAATTGTTGCTTTGAGAAAAAAGCTGATGGGATGTTTCCAAAGGAATTTTCTGTCTACCTGTGGGAAGAATGCCAAAGAGAATAGATTAGTATGGGCATCCTCTTGGACTTTTCAAACAATGTCAAAATGATCTCAGAATAATTCAATAGATCCATGAATTCCTCAGTGTTGGTGCTTTTCCTTTCCATGCCTTCTCATAAAGTAGTGGGGTGTGATAACTATAATACTGACCTTGGAGTTGGGGAGAGAGATACATTCACATTCTAACTTAGATAGTTAGTAGTGTGACATTCTGTCTCTTGGATCTGGGCATTTTCTCTAGCTGTCCATTTTGCCTGGAATGCACTTCCTCTTCAGCTCCCCCTACTAACTTCCCTGTCTTCCTTTAAGACCCAACTGAAATCTCATCTTTTACTGGAAGCCCTCCCCAACACCTCTTAATTCTAATGTCTTTTCTCTGTTAATTATTTCCTATTTAGCTTGTCTATAGTTTGCTTTGTATATATCTGTTTGCATGTTGTCTCCCCCATTAGATCATAAGCTTCTTGAGGGCAGGAAGTATTTGTCTTTTGCCTCTTTTTGTATCTTCGGTGCTTAGTACTGTGCCTGGCACATAGTAGGCACTTAATAAATGTTTGTTCATTGATCGATTGATTGACATGATCATAGGTGAGCCACTTAATCTCTTATAGCTTTAGCTTTCTTATCTATAAAATGAGGCTTTCAGTCATTCCTGATTCTTTGTGACACCAATTTGGGGTTTTCTTGGGAAAGATACCAAAGTAGTTTGCATTTCTTTCTACCCCTTATTTTACAGATGAGGAACTAAGGTAAATAGGCTTAACACAGCTATTAAGTGACTGAGGCCAGATTTGAACTCAGAAAGATGAGTCTTGCTGACTCCAGGCCCAGAGCTCTGTCCACTGTGCTGCCTAGTATAACCTGACAATCCCTTCCTTTGAGAGGGCCCCTACCTTCCACCAGTTTTCTTCCATTTATTTTGTCAATATTTTGTATCTTTACGTATATGTTTTTCCCTTGACAGAGTATAAGCTCCTCAAGGGCAGAAGATATTTGATTTTTGCCTTTGTCTTCCCAGTGGGAAAATCAAATACATGTCCTCAATCATTCCTTTTATGCCTTTTCTTGAATGCATACAATCACTGGGACATGTTGGTCTTTCTATTTCTATCACTGAGCACCATGCTAACATATAACAGACTCTTAATAGTGGTTTGTGTATTGAGTGATTGAGTGATAACTTCCAGAAGCCAGTTTATGTCCACCTTTTGCATCATTTGTAAATCACTGAAATGAGGTTGTTTCATTGTAACAATTGGCTTTTGTGGCAACATTTTGGGAAAATTCAGCATAGCTTGCCAAAAGATCTAGCCCAATCACTTTCTACTTCTTATTCTTATATTTACCTCTGAATCGGTTTTGACTGTGATAACCCATGAAGTGGGTCATAATGAAATCCAAATTTTAGGGATTTATCTTGAGTCTATGGAAGTCTTCCCAAGGCAAAGGCTGATTTCATTTTGCATACTTGTAGAAGCATTGGTGGAGCAAATCTAAAGTCTCCTCATAGCTATAACAGGTTGGGGTTTTCTATAGCCTTGGATACTGCATCAATAGGTGAAAAAAATAGATGGGGTTAGCTGATTTTGCTAGAAGTAGGAATTATAACAGCTCCAGTAAGACAATATCCTGTCAGCAAAAGACTGTCAACATAGATCTTACAATGCTCTGTGATAGAATTGTAACTGCAATGTTTTCACCTGGGGCAAGAAAGAGGGTAGAGAAGGGAGAGAGGAAGGACAGGCAGGAGATGAAGGTGCTGTTGGTACCCTCTAAATTTTCAGTTCTTGGGCAAAGCCCCAGGTGCCCTGCCCTAGTTACAACTCTGTTTTGAGAGGTCTTCCTGAAAACTTACATACTCTTGTTTCTTTTCCCTAGGGACATTAATATTAGTAAAAATCACCTTTCATTTGTTTCATGGAGAAAACCCAACAATGCTGGGCGAAAACATTCCGTGTTCAAAGTAGCCAAGTTGGTTGCAATGCATCCAATAAATAGGCAGGCTCAGAGATAAAGGGCACCCTAGACACAAGAGGCACACTGCCTAGCCACTTCCAAAGTATCTGGATTCAAAGATATCACACAGGCTTTCTCTCCCATGGCAAATCTTTCATCTTACATCTTCAACTGCACATCAAAGACTATTACTGAGAAAGAAAATGCCTCCCCCATTGACATACAGTAAGTGGGCAGATAAAGGGAGTTTCAACACATAAAAAGCTTTAGTGCATAAACATTAGCCTGCCCTCTTTTATTCACACCTTCTTGGAAAAATCACACATTTCTTTTTCAGTTTGAAAAATATAAATTTTTCTACACTTCAGGCTCAAACATTTTGATTTTAGGCAGGAGAAAAACCAGACAAATAACAACATGGAAGCGTTATTGTGACAAATCCATTAGCAAAGCTGATGCCACATTGTGGGAAAAGGCTGGTTCACTCTCCTTGCCTATATGCACAACAAAATAATACACTTATCCTGGTAAAAACATGTATTTCTCTCCTTTACAACTTTATAATCAACCCAATTATATCAAAAAGCAATTTGGGGAGAGAATTCTCCCCTCAGTGTGTCTATCCAAACTAGTGATCACTGAATTTTACAACAAGGGCTCTTAATTTTTTTTCATTGCTGAACTGTTTTGAACTGAAAGCTCCTTGAGGGCAGGTAGGCTTTCCTATTTATCTGAATATTTCCCTAGTGCTGGTAAAGTACATTGTACATAGCACCCACTGAAAAAAAGTTTGTTCAGCATTGAATGCTGGACACATTTTTGTCTACCAAATTTGGTTTTAACCATGATATACTAGCTTAGGGTCAACTAGGTGGCACAGTGGATAGACCACCAGGCCTGCAGTCAGGAAGACTCATTTTCCTGAGTTCAAATCTGGCCTCAGATGCTAACTGTATGACCCTGGGCAAACCACTTAACCCTATTCATCTGTAAAATGATCTGGAGAAAAAAATGGCAAACCACTCCAGCATATTTGGCAAGGAAACTCCAAATGGGTCATGAAGATTGGACATGACTGGACAACAACACAATACTAGCCTAGCTTGAAATTGATAAGAGGAGTCAACAACCAACTTGTTTTCTTAGACATCCCTCAAGGTCATTAAACTTTCATTGTATTTTTATTGTACTTCTCATGAACATTCAGCAAACATTTACTAAGTACCTTGTAAGCAAATGGTGCCTGTTAGGTATTAATGATACAAAGATGAAAAGGATTACACAGTTCCTGCTACCCTCAAGGAGCTTCCAGTCTACTAGAAAGCATACTCCATGCATACAGAGCAGGTTCTTAAAAGATACTATAAATATTATACCAGCTGGAGTGTGATAGAATCAAAAGAAAAATCCCAACAAAGTGTTCTAAGAAGAATTAATGGCTCAGGGGGAAAAAACACAGAGGTATCAAAGAAGAAGTAACTCATGCTGAGCCTTGAAAGAAGGTGATGTGTGGCTAAACTTGAGGTAAATTATAGTGACCCCAACTACTGAAGTAACTGTTGGATAAAAAGAAAATTAGGTTAATCCAATACTTCTTGTTCTTATGGAAATAATATTGTTTCTTTTCCAATATTATTTCCTTTTCTTGGTGCCCATCAATACTCTCTTTAATAATACACTTTTGATAGTCATCAAAATCAAACTCATCTACTTGTAGTTTTGTCATACCATTCTCTTTTATTAGTTTTGTTGTCGTTTTTGGAAAATAGATTCCATGCTGGTCTACCTCCAAACCTGAAGTACCTCACCCATTCTCCACAATCTTTCAAAGATCATTGAATCTTCCAGTAAAGGAATAGGTAGAAATAAAGATATTGAAGCTGAGAGCCAAGATGGGAATAAGAAAAATAGCAAGTTCCCTGAGTAGAAAGTATTAAGAGCAGAAGCCTGGTGAGGACTAAGGCCCTCTCACCTTTGATTCTGAAGCAAAGAAAGAAAGGATTCCTGAAGACTTGGGAGCATTAAGATGTAAAGGCTGGCCAATGCAGGACATCATGTGGGTTGACCTCAATTTTCTCATTTTAGTAGGAAACCGAATCATATATTTGGGGGGCAGGTTGGGAGTTCTAGGTTGTTTGAAGAGGTTTGGTGAGTGAAATGAACTAAGTACAGAAATGAATATACATATTTGTGTCTAATGGTAGCCACCTTTAGTGTGTGGGCAGGGTAAAGAGGGGATAAAAAAGAAAAACTAAATTTACATGATAACTTTATTATATGTTTAAAAAGATAGCAAGTTTTATATAACAGATTTGCAGTTTCATGGGCAACAATCTTTTTAATTTATGTTATGGAAACACTGGTTTTATTTCATATTAAAAATTAAATAAATGAAACAATTTTAAAAGAAATTAATTAATGGAATTAAGATAGTGAAGTACCAATTGAAATTAAATGAGGTGAATTTGTTACATTCATAAGTCCATTGGCTCATGGAATTGTATGGGCATGGAGTGAGGAAATGGATAGTGGATTTGGTAAGAGCTTATTTCATGCCACTGTTGCCATGTTGACTTCTCTGCTCTGTGTAGTCCCTAAGCAGAAGGAGAGGAGCTAAGAAGCCCACCCCAAAGCACTGCTGAGAGACTGAGTCTCACCCTCCCACTGTGGCTGTATGCATTGGGACTGGTATCATCTCCTTTCTTGCATCCTCTTTCCCGCCCCCCTTGCAGCCTCTTCATTGCCAGTGTCTCCTGGTGCCATATATGTCAAGGAGTTGGCGGAGACGTGCTGGGCTGTTCTTTTAAAGGGCAGGAGGCTATTTGCTTTCTTTGTCTGAAATAGGCGGGGGAATAGATTTCAGAGATATACCTGAGATCCCAAATCCTTCTAGGAATACTTTCCTAAATTCCAGACCTAGTCATTATCAAGGCAGAGGTTTTGGATACATTAAAATTGAAGTTGATTTAACTCCTTGTTGCTAAAGTTGTTTTTATTTTCATGTTTTCACCCGGGCATGTTTTATTGCTTTTTTTAAAACCCTGGAACCAAAATCCTGGATTAGGTCTGGATGAGGTCTGAGCCAGAGTAATAAGGGTGACTCTGGGTTGAGGATCAGCAAGGTGGAAATAATACTACTTGTAGCTAACATTTCTATAGTTCTTTTTAAAGTCTTCACATGCATTATCTTTATTTTGATCCTCATTATAACCCTGGTGCAGTAGATATTAAAGGAATTACTATCTTTAATGAAATGCATGAAGCTCAGAGACAGTAAGTGAGTCTCCCAGAGTAAGATAACTAGGAAATATTGGGACCAGGACTCAGACTGAAGTCTCTCCGGACTGCAAGTGCAATTCTTTCTTTCCTAGCATATTGTCCCCTATAAGAGCAAGCAGACAAGAGGTTCAAAGGTGAAAGGCACGCCTTTTTAACTAGCTCACTAAAAAGTAATGAACGTGAATCATCTTCATTTGTGGAAGCAGTGGTCATCCCCACATTAGATTGTGATCTCCAGGAGAGCAGGGGTGGCGTGTTGCTCAGCTTCGTATTGCACACCAAGCAGTTTGATTGTGCATAGCAGGTGCTCCATATATGTTGGATGAATTTGTTAAATTGAATTATTGGAGAAAATTCAATCGCCAGTGGTGCCATTTATGTAAATGGAATAACTGCCCCTGAAATATCAGAGATCTTACAAACTGGAGGGAAATGTGCTAAATGACTACTTGGCTTTTTGGGGAAGTAAAGGTGACAGATTTATGCTATGATTTCATAAATGTCTCCTAGAACTCCTAGAATATCTATCTATCTATCTATCTATCATATGTACATATAATATGTATATATGTATATCTGTATAACATACACTTGGAAAGTTTATTCCTCCCATCCCTCCACTTCCCCTCCATCCCTGTTACTAACTCCGTCTCCAACTGCAGTCTCTGAAAAATTGGGTATCATTTGGAGATGTAGAAAGGAACAAAAATTACCCAAAGAAACAAGAATGAGCATGTTATTTCAATACCAACCATGATATCTGAAGGCTATCAATTCAATATATTATATTTAAATGATCCCTGAATAGTAATGATAACTATAGAGAGATGTACAGGTATCAGACTTATGATTTCATCAGTGGTGGGAAATCCCAGGTGAGGAAACTCCCTTTACCAATTCAGATCTGAATCTTCTCTGAAACTTCTAGCCTTAGAGTTACCTAGAATATCGAGAAGCTAAATGACTTGCCCAGGGTCATCCAGACAAAATGTTCCAGAGGTGAGACTTAAACCCACATCTTCTTGGCTTCAAGTCCAGATTTCTATCCAGTACACCACACTATGTCCAGAATACTAATAATAATAAAATGAATTGCTATACTTTGTAAAGATTTATGAAGTGCTTACCTAAACCACAGCAACAATCATCAAAAAACCAAACAACAACATAACCTGGATGTAAGCGTAGGTATTATCTCCATTATACAGATGAGAAAAAAGTGAGGCTTAAAGGAGTTAAGCATCTTGTCTCTGGTCATGGAGGTTATAGTAAGTGTCCAAGCAGGGAACTGGACTCAGGCCCAGCACTCTTTTCACTACACCCTTCTTATATATTTGGAGTATTTCTGTTGTTTCCAGTTCTTAGATAAAGAACTGGGGGTAGATCATTTTGTCTTTCCTCTGGTTTAATCCACTTCCCTACAACTCAAGTCTGTAGAGGATCACACTCAACTGACTAATGCAATTGTAATGCCACGTTCACCATACAGTCATTCCGTTTCAGAATACCAAACAGGGTTTATCTCTGGCCTGATTGCAGAGGTGGGAAGGACATTGCTGGCTTATCTTTGCTCTAATACTGGCAGATCGTTTTCCCTAAAATACATCATGCTTTGGCGCTGTCCTTGTTCTGCATTTTCATCCCTTAAAGCTGAGTCATTATGGAAAAAGAAATATCTTAGCAGCTATGCCTAGGCAAGTCTGGGATTTTCCTAAAGTATACTGTCAAAAGCTTTTGCTGTGACCCCTTTTCTAGCTATCACTACTTGTTACATCCGTACTCTGTCAACAGCTCCTGCCTACTTGGGGTGAAAGAGGTGCAGACAGTGGCTAAAATGTTGAATATACATACTACAGTCAATGTGAGCTCCTTGAGGGTAGGGACTATATTCTTGTGTGTTTGTATGTGTGTGTGTGTGTGTGTGTGTGTGTGTGTGTGCTCTCGCGTAGTACGTAGCACATAGTAGTTGCTTAATAAATGCTTACTGAATTGAACTTCCCCTTCCCCTCACTCTGATGCTCTCAAAAGAAAAATCTCCAAAAGGATAGATTTTCATATACACATACACACAGAGTTTCATTTACCTAAATTTATTTTTAAGGGTGTATTTCCAAAGCAACAAACGAAAGTGAAAATTTAGCGCTTAATAAATGCTTTTTCAATAAATTTATTCAAGAGAAAGGCAGGGGTAATTTAAAGGCAGTAGAAGAGAGGCCTGAATTTGAATCCTATCATCCGACACATATGTTTGAGAAACAGTCATTTCACCTCCCCAAAAGCCAGTTTCCTCATCAGCAAATGGAGATGATGCCTATAATCATATGCAACAATTACAGGGGAAAAGGTAGGGATAGGTGACAATCACACATTTGAAAGGAAACGCCCTTATTGATGAGATCACAGATCCACTGAAATAGTGAAGTCACTTACTTCACAGAGTTTTGGTGAGGGCTAAGTGAAACAGTGTATAAAAAGGCCAAGTGGAATTTAGGCCCCCAAACTGACTTCTTTGTTCTATCTAATTGGGCCAGGTGTACATATTTTATTTATAGGAATTCTGAAAGCTCCACTCAATTTCTCTTAACTACAAATAGAAAGCAAGAAAGAAAAAACAACTCCCACACACACAAACCCACCCTTCCCCCAAAATAACAAGCAATCAATTGGACAACTGCTTAAATAATTCAGGCCTCTTAGCACTTAGGAAATTCTTAAACACTTTAGGCAAAAGTAGATTTTTTTTCCCCTTGAATTATCTGGATAATTATTTCAATTTTCCACTTTAGTTTGTATGTAGAATCTGTGCATACTCACTTAAGCAATGCTGTAATTGTATCTAAATTTATTCTTACTGATGTACTGGCAAATGTCACATATTTTCTTAGCCATAATGATAAATCTGTCATGTTAATCTGCCCACCTGTATCATTAATTATAAGAAAGCTATTAGGCTAACAATGGTGTTGCTAAATAAGGTACTGTAATTTTACATCTAGGATAAAGCTTTAAGGAAAATTACCTCCCTGCTCCAGAAAGTTTTTGAAATATAAGAGAAAGTTGATAGCACCTTATAATTATTTTTTAAAGACTTTCTAGGGAAAAATCCCAATCTTTTGTTTCAAATAAAATGATGAAACTGGGACAATACAAGATTTTTTTAAAGTATTAAGCATTTATCAAATAGGATCACAGATGGATCTAGAAGCCAAAGGGACTCAGAGGCTGTCTAGTTGAACCTCATCATTTTACAGGTGAGGAAACTGGAGGCCAGAGATGCTAAGTTGTCCAAGGTCATGAAGTTAGTAAATACCGCAGAGGAATGTAAACCCAGGTCCTCTGGCTCCTGAGGCAGGGTCTCTTCTTATATACCAAATGGCCTCTTAATCTGACAATTTATTACCTGTTGCAGTGTGTAACTTTGGGCACACATTTTAGAAGGTGATTGCCAAAAGTTAACACATGAAATTTACTCAGCAGCAGGTTTTAAATTTTCACACTCCTTATTTTCCCATTTTTTAATATTTAATCTGTGTTTCACTGGTAATATTAAACAATTAGAGTCACTATTTGGGTCATTGGATCCTTAAAAGGCAAACCAGACCTAATGAAAGTGGCATTTCATGTTTAAACAGTAAAACTCAGGGGTGGGAAGGCAGACCCAAAATGGTAGAGTACAAACCAGGACACAGTAGAGTACAAACCAGGACACAGTTGAACTCTCCCAATATTTCCCTCCCAAGAATTTCAAAACAACACCTCAAATCAAATTTTGGAGCAGTAGAACCAATAAAAGGTCAGAGGGAGACATTTTCCCAGCCTAAGACAACTTAGGAGATCCATAAGAGAGATCTGTGACACCCAGGGTGGGTGCAGGCTCAGCATGCAGCAGGATTACCAGCTGTGGGCCTTTGAGGTTTTCCAGACAGCAGCAACAGCCAGTTCAAGAGCTCTCAGCCTCAAGATGGTAAGGGGATGAGACAACTGGTCAGAAAGAAATTACAAAGGACCCTTTATGGGCACTGAGTGGAGCTGGTACTGATTGAAAACTCTATTGCCCATAGATAGTTCTGGCTTCTATCTCCAGGGCCAAGAGGAGCATTAATACTTGCAGCTGCAGGGAAGCATGGGCCCTACCTAGATAAAGACCAGAATACAAGTCAGGAGATCCCTGACCACACCTCTCCTAAGATAATATCACCTTGGAAGCTCTGAAAACTTACAGATCCCCGCCCCCCAGAATTAACTCTGAAAGCAACAGCACAAAAAAGCTTGAAGCTTGGCACAATGCTTTCCTACCTCCAGATGAGGAGAACCTAACTTTACATAAAGTACAAAGTGAAGAAATAGGCTAGGAAAATGAGCAAAGAACAACAACAAAAAAAAATTGACCATAAAAAGCTACTACAGTGGCAGGCAAGACCAAAACTCAAACTTAGGAAAAAAAAAGACAATAATGGGCAAACAGCTATAAGCAAAGCCTCAAAGAAAAATGCTAATTGGACCCAAGGCCCAAACAATTCCTGGTAGATCTAAAAAAAGAGAAAATTGTATAATAGGAATAATTGGGAAAGTAAATGAGAGTGATAAAAGAAAATTAAGAAAAGAGAATTAATGGGGGGTAAGGGAGGTATCCAAGGTGGCAGATTAGAGGCAGGAATTTACCTGAACTCTTCTAACATTCCTCTCCAAACAACTTTTAAATAACATTTCAAATTTAATTCTAGAGTGACAGAGGAAACAAAAGGTCATGTTGAGACAATTTTCCAGCCCAAGAAAGCTTAGAAGGTTGACAGGAGAGATCTGTAACATGGGGGCTGGGAGCTTGGGGGAGAGGGGTTATTGGTCCAGAGGGCAGCACAGGCCATGCTACATCAATGCCAGCAGCAGAACTTGGAGGCAGGGGTAACAGTAGCAGCAGCTTCAGAAATTCTCAGCCTACAGATGGTAAGGGGATCAGACAACCGCCCAGAGAGATATTACAAGGGACTCTTTTCTGGCTCTGGGTTTAGGACCCTGTTGCATTGCCCATACTCAATTCTAGTTCTCAGTTCCTGGGTGAAG
The DNA here is from genome assembly GCF_011100635.1 of Trichosurus vulpecula. NCBI lineage: Eukaryota > Metazoa > Chordata > Mammalia > Diprotodontia > Phalangeridae > Trichosurus > Trichosurus vulpecula. Next base: position 97,405,951 of record NC_050578.1, on the reverse strand, counting down.
AAGAGTACTAATGCTTGGGGTTGTGGGGGACTTAGGGACCCAGGTCATATTTCCAGGGTGGAGAAGAGTGCTTGTGCTTGCTTGAAAGGGAGAAGGGACTCTGGTCTCAGTTCTAAGGCAGAAAGGTGCACTAGCACTTGAGGCCACAGGGAACCTTAATTCTAGGACTAAAATGAGCAGTAACATTTGTGGCAACAGGGGAACAAGGTCCCTTCCTAGGCAAAGGCCAGAACACAAGCCAAGAAAGCAGTGACCACACCTCTCCTCAGACCATGCCACCTTGGAAGTAAAAATAAAAAACATACAAATTTCCAGAACAGGCTCTGAAAACAGCAGCACAAAAACTCTAAAGTTTGGGACAGTGACCAGTCTGCCCCAGGAACAGAACTCAACCTTAACATAAAGCAAAAAGTCAAGAAATAGGCTGGAAAAAAAATGAGCAAACAACAAAAAATAACCTCACCACAAAAATCTATTATGATGACAGAGAAGAACGAGACACAAACTCAGAAGAAGACAATGATGTTAAAAACAGCTAAAGCAAAGCCCTAAAGGTGGAAAATGTGAATTGGAGAACAGCCACAAGAATTCCTGGAAGAGCTCAAAAAGGATTTTAAAAATCAAATAAGAGAGGTAGAAGAAAAATTGGGAAAAGAAATGAGAGTGATGCAAGAAAATGATGAAGAGAGTCAACAGTTTGGTAGAAAAGATTAAAAAAAATACTGAAGAAAATAACACCTCAAAAAACCAGAATTGGCCTAATGGTAAAAAAAAGGAATAAAAAGATCACTGAAGAAAAGAACTTTAAAAGCAGAGTAGATCAACTGGAAGAAGGGGTACAAAAGCACATGAAGAAAATAATTCCTTAAAAATTAGGATTGGTCAAGTAGAAGCTAATGACTTCATGACACAATAAGAAACAGCAAAGCAAAGTCAAAGGAATAAGAAAAATAGAAAAAATGTGAAATATCTCATTGGAAAAACAATTGACCTAGAAAACAGATCAAGGAGAGATTATTGGATTACCTGAAAGACTTGATAAAAAAGAGCCTATACATCATATTTCTTTTTTTTTCTTTTTTCTAGCTTTTTTCTTTTAAATTAATTTATTTTTAGTTTACAACATTCAGTTGCATAAGCTTTTGAATTCCAAATTTTCTCCCCCTCTCTCTTCTCCCTCCTTCCCCCTCCCCAAGATGGCATGCAATCTGATATAGGCTCTACATTAGACATCATATTTCAAGAAATTATCAAAGAAAACTACCCTGGTATCCTAGAACCAGTGGGCAAAATAGAAATTGAAAGAATCCACTGATTACCTCCTGAAGGAGATCTCAAAATGAAAACTTTTGAGAATATTATAGCCAAATTTCCAGGTCAAGAGGAAAATATTGCAAGCAGCCAGAAAGAAACTGTATAGATACTGTGGAGCTGCAGTCAGGTTCATATAAGATTTGGCAGCTTCCGGCTGGTGCAGATATCAAATACGATATTCCACAAGACTAAGGAGCTAGGATTACAACAACAACAAAAAAAATAGCTACCCCAAAAAACTAAGTATAATCTTCAGGGGGGAAAATGGATATTTAATGAAACAGAGAACTTTTAAGCATTCCTGATGAAAAGACCAGAACTGAAAAGAAAATATGACTTTTAAATATAAGACTCAAGAAGCATACAAACGTAAATATGAAAGAGTAATCATAAGGGACTCAATAAGTTTAAACTGTTTATATTCCTATGTGGGAAGATGATACTAATAACTACTAAGAACTTTACCATTATTAGGACAGTTAGAAGGAGTACAAATAGACAGAGTGCATAGGTGTGAGTCAATTATGTTGGGATGATCTCCAAAAACAAAATGTAGGGGTGAGGAAGAGGGATGCCTTGGGAGAAGGGGAAAGAGAGAGAAAAATGGGGAAATGTTATGTAAGAAATGAGGAGGGGAATGGTTTCATAAAAAACATGGCAAGACATATGAACTGATGCAAAGTGAAGTGAGAAGAACCAGGAGGTCATTGTGCACAGTAACAGCAATGTTATAATGATCAGCTGTGAAAGACTTGACTACTTAGGTCAATACAATGATCCAAGACAATTCCAAAGGACTCATGATGAAAAATGCTATCCACTTCCATATAGAAAACTGATGAACTCTGAGTGTAAATTGAATTATAAATTTCTTGCTTCCTTTAATTTTTTTTGCTATATGGCTAATGTGGAAATATATTTTGTATGATTTCACATGTATAAGTAATATACTGTTTGCCTTCTCAGTGGGCAAGTGAGGCTGTGGGACAGAGGGAGAGAATCTAGCACTCAAAATTCAAAAGGAAAAGAATTTTAAAATAAATAATAAATTAAAAAGAAAGCACCAACTGTGTAACCTATAGGTAATCACTTAACCTCTATTTCCCTAAGTTTTCTCACCTGTAAAATGAGAAAACTAATAGCACCTACCCCCTAGGTTTATGCAATGCAATGATATAATATTATAAAGCACTTTGTAAACCTTAAAGCATTATACAAATCCTAACTATTAAATTATTTTTATTATTACCTGGTCTATATTTTAAGTGAAGGCTAAAATATAGTTGCTCAGTTGCATCCCCACAGTCCTTGGAAAGGTATTTTCATTTTCCAAATAATGTTCCATTCTTCAATATTCTCATGCCCATGAAAGAGCTTCCCATCACTAATCTTAATGATATGTGAAGAATAGGATCAAGGCAGATATCAGTTCACTGAGGTGCCTGATTCTCAGGTCTAATTCAGGAGAATGTATATTGAACAGGAAGGATGGGATGCCTTAAAACAATTTTCACTGCTCATCAAATGAAACAGAACTTTTTCAAAGGGAAACAGGAAATGCCAACACACGCAGATGGTCAAGAATCAAAGTGAGAAATGCTCTGGGAAAAATTATATACGGTATGGCATAAAACAAACTGTCTTCTTGGGAAGAAAAATCATATTTTATTTAGCTTGAAACTGGGAGTATTACTACCACTTATACATACTTGAAACATGTAGTAGAGAATAAAGACATCTGTCTATACGATGTACAGCTTATTTTATTTTAAAATATATAATAAGTTTATCATGTAACTTTGAAAACTGTCCTATTCACTTATGAACCTGGAATCCCAGAAGGTCATTGTGTTGGTCAGAGTTCTTAGGTCTTTCATAGTTGATTATTTTTATAGTGTTGTTATTGTATAAATTGTTCTCTTTGTTCTGTTTACTCCGCATCAACTCACACAAATGTTCCAGGTTTCAATGAGACCACTCCTTTAATCATTTCTTATGACATGATAGTATTTCAATGCATTCACATGTCATGATTTGTTTAGCCATTCTTCAAGTAATGAATATTTCTCTAGTTTTCGGTTATTGGCCTGACAAAAAAAGCTGCAATAAATATTTTTGCATATATAAGTCCTTTTTCTATTTCTTTGATCTCTTCAGAGTATAGGTCTAGCAATAGTTTGTAGGGTCAAAGGACATGCACAACACAATAGTTATGCCAATCCATGGCTCTACCAATAGTGTATCAATGTGCTTGTTATCTTAAAGCCTTTTTGTTATTTCCTTTCTTGTATTTTTTGGTCAGCTTTGCTAATCTAATAGCAAGAGGTAGAACCTCATAGTTATTTTAATTTTCATTTCTCTAATTATTAGTGATTTGGAACATTTTTTTCTCATGATTATTAATTGCTTGGGTTTCTCCTTTTGATAATTGCCTAGTGATATCTTTTGACCATTTACCAGTTGGGGAATGATTCTTATGCTTATATATTTGAATTAGTTCCTAATATATTTTGGAAAGGCAACATTCATCATAGAAACTCCCTATAAAGGCTTTTCCCCCTAGTTACTTTCCACTGTAAGTTTAGCTTGTGCAAACATTTCTTAATTTTATGTAATCAAAATTGTTCATTTTGTTTCCTGTGATCCTCTCTGTCTCTTGTTCAGTCATGTTTGGTTACTTTTCCCCTGTCCACATATCAGAAAGATAATTTCTTCCTTGCTCCTCTACTTATGATGTCACCCTTTATTTCTAAGTCGTATACCCATTCAGAGCTTATCTTGGTACATGTACTCAAATATTGATCTCTACTTTCCAATTTTCCCAGAAATTTTTATTGAATAATGAGTAGCTAGGGTCTTTGTATTTATCAAATACTAGGCTATGTCTTTGTTGGCTTTTGTTTGTTACATGTTCCTAACATGTTCCACTGATAAACCTCTCTATTTTTGACTATTCCTGCTTTGTTATAGGGTATAAGAGTGCTCAAAGAGGACCAGCACCTCAGATGGTTTACTGAGCCCTTTTCAGGGGTGCTCATCCATCTTTGGTGGATTTCAAGATTTTAGGAATCTGTAGCATGCAGAGAGCCCCCACCCTAGTAAAACCATCTTGGCAAACAACCAAACCAGATTGAGGGTAACCCTCAGGCCACAAACCCTTCAATGATTTAGGAGGTGTCTGCCCCAAGCATGTGAAGACTTCCCCTAGTGGAATCAGCAGATGAGAGCAATTTGTTCCAGTGTCCAAGAAGGTGGCTAAAGCAGGCACTGTGAAGTACTTAGAGCTCGGTCAGGTATCAAAACTGCCAAAGTCATTCACTGCATCCTGAGCCATCACTAGTCATTTGGACTTTCATCTTGCTACTGGACTTCTATGACTCAGGAAGAGAGGATAGGGCCAATGACTTCATGCAACACTGCCTCATTTAAATCCAATTCATGTATTAATCAAGACATCACCCTGTGATGTCCTTGGTCCTCTTTGAAAATGAAGAACAAACAATATCAGCTTTGTTATAGTTTGAGATCTAGACTTCTAGGCTCTCCTCTTTCCTACAGTTTTCATTATTTACCTTGAGATTCTTTAAGCTTTGTTCCTGAGACAAATATTGTCATTTTTTAGCTCTTCAAATTAATCCTTTGGTACTTTGATTAGTATGCCATTGAATAAGCAAGTGCTGGTGATACAAAAAGGTAAAAATTAGTCCCTGACCTCAAGTAATTTATAATCTAGTTTGGGAGACAACATGCAAACAAATATATAAAAACCAAACTATATTTGAGATAATAGTATGTAATTATTGGAGGGAAGACACTAGAATTCATAAGGGGTTGGGGAATCCTTCCAGTAAAAGATGGAATTTTACTTGGGACTTATCAGAAGCCCTGGAAGTCAGTAGAAAGATGAGGAGAGATAGCATTTCAGGCATTAGGAAAAGTAGAGAAAATGCCTGGAGCCAAGAGATGGAGGACTCTGTTCATGGAACAGCCAGAAAGCTAGCGTCACTAGATGGAATAATATGCATCAGGGATTAAGACTGGAAAGATATGTTATAAAGGGCTTTGAATGCCAAATAGAGCATTTTGTATTTGCTCCTGGCAGCAATTGGGAGCACTGGAGTTTATTGAGGGGTGTGTGTGTGTGTGTGTGTGTGTGTGTGTGTGTGTGTGACGTGATCAGACCTATGCTTTAGCAAAAGTACTTTAGTAGCTGGATGAAAAATGTATTGAAGTGGGAACTGACTCACAGCAGGCTCTTGCAATATTCCAGGTGTGAGGTGGTGACATGTCCTAGGGGGGTGGAAGTGTAAGAGAAGAGAAAGTATTGTAATCAATAGATGTTGCAAGGATGAAATCAACCGGCCTTGGCAACAGATTAGATATAGGGGTAAAATAAAGGCAGTTGGTGAATGGGAAGATCTTCCCCTCCCATTTGAGTGGGCTTCAGGGGTGGGGCTCTCAGGGTCCTGGGGGGAGTGGCTAGGACTGGAGCCAATGGAAGCCTGTGGTGGGAGGAGCTTCCTGAACAGTTGAAGCAGAGCTAAGAGGCAGTTGGAGAGGCAGTTGGTGAGAGCAGTTAAGAGCTGAAGGAGAGAGGTAGCAGTCATCTAGCTTGGAGATCTCGGCAGAAGCGGCAGCGACAGCAGCAGGCACTACACCCTAGTGGAGACCAGAGAGTGCTGAGCAGGGGCTTGAGGCCTGTGGGTGGTCTTCTTGCTGGAGGGCCCTGGCATTGGAGGGGGAAGCACCAGTATGGCTTGGCTTGCTGCCATAATATTTTTCTGTGGCCTCCTGGTCACTATTGTGAGATGGGCATACTGGTTTTGGGAGGTTCTTGCCAGGTAGTCGAACTGGGGACACTGGTCCATGGGTCTGCTACTTTTGAGTTTCAATAAATGCTTTAACTCCTCTGCCTTCTACTTAGAGAATTCCTTATATCCCGTGATTCTGGACCATTCAGGCATATTCATGGTTATCTCTGAAGTCATGAATTATGCCTTAATGATATAGGGGGTGGGGGTGGTGGGTGGGGAAAGAGACAGTGAGAAGTCCAGGATGATTTTTAGTTTGAGGGACTGGGAGGATAGCATTACTCTGTACTGTAATAGAGAAGGTAGGAGGTAGGGGAGGATTTAGGGGGAAAGATTATGAGTTCAGTTTTGGACATGTTGAATTTAAGATGTCTACTGGGCATCCAGTTTGAGATGTCTAAAGGGCATTTGGAGGAGCAAGATTGGAGCTCAGCAGAGAGCTTGGGGTAGTATAGATAGATTTGAGAATCATCAGTATAGAGATGGTATTTAAATCCGTGGAAACTGGTATAGAGAAAAAAGAGAAGAGGGCCCAGTACAGGGCCCTGAGGGATACCTAAAATTAGAAGATATAATCTACAAAAGGATTCAGCAAAGAAGACAAAAAAGGGCTATGAGAGACAATGACTATCAGGAGAGAATGATATCCTGCAAACCTAAAGAGAATATCAAGGTTCCTAAGAGTGATTAGTAGTATCAAAGCCTGGAAAGAGGTCGATAACAATGAGGGCTGAGAAAAGGCCATTGGATTCTCCCACCAACTTTGAACCAGATTTACAGGAAATAAGAGGCAGCTTAAAAGATATCCAAGAATTGTGTTATGGGAAACATTCGGTATGGTCATATAGAAAGATGGACAAACCACATGGTGCTTTGATTAAAAGATACAAAAAGAGTTCCTGGACACATTGGATGGAATCCTTGGGGAGGATTTGTGGAAGAATGTAAAAAAAGAGTCACACAAGATGAAGAGGCATGAGTATCCACATCATTGGAGGAAGGAGCAATATGGAAAATATGATGATTTCATTGTATTATTGTGGAAAACCATTGTATTGCTCAGCTAGGTTGTGCGGTAAATAGAGCACCAGTCCTTGAGTCAGGAGGACCTGAGTTCAAATCTGACCTCAGACACTTGACACTTACTAGCTGTGTGACCTTGGGCAAGTCACTTAACTCTGATTGCTTCACCTCCCCCCTCAAAAAAAAGATGTTGTATTATTGTAGAAAAGAGGCTCAAAAATAGGGAATATGGGAGAATAGGGATAAAGTATCTCCAAGATTCTCAATAGTCCTCAAATTAGCTTAAACTGCTATGCTAGGAGAACAGAGATAGACTCGGGTAAACCAGATTAATACTATCAATGATTTCAACAAAAGAATTGATGTAATGCATATCACATGCCACAGAATTATGCAGGATAGCTATTGTGTTGGCTAGTAGAAAATGAAATCTGATGGTTAGGCTAGAAAAATGGACAGTATCTAAGAAAATGAAAGGGATAAATATCAAGTTCTATGCTCAAGTTAAAAAAATCAATAACATAAATATAGAATAAGAGAAGTACAGCTAAACCATAGCTTGTGTGAAAAAGATCTGGGAGTTCTAATTAACTATAAACTCAATATGAGTTATCACAGTGATTTGGCAGTCAAAGAAGCTTTAATCTTAAGTTGCATTAATTAAAACATAGTGGCAGAACAAGGAGGAGGAGGGAAGTATACTCTGGTTGGACCACATCTGATTATGTTCCGTTCTGTGATCCATGTTTTAAAGAATCATAAGCTGTATCATATCCAGATGCAATAAATATATTGAAGGATCTGGAGAATGTGTCATCCAAAGATTTTTAGAAAAAAACTGGAATATTAAGCTTGGAGAAGAAAGAGCTTCAGTGTGTCAAGGTAGCTGTCTACCCTTTCTCCAGACACTTGAACTGTTAGAGTTGAAGATACTCTCTAGAAGTTTTCAGTTTCCCTCTCTTTTGATAAGTAGTTCTGTGTACACAGTTGTTATTGGTGTTCAGCCATGTCCAACACTTCATGATCCCATGTACCAGACTTTCTATGGGGTTTTCTTGGCAAAGATACCAGAGTAGTTTGCCATTTCCTTCTCCAGTCAATTAAGGCAGACAAAGGTTAAGTGACCTGTCCAGGGTCACACAGCTAGCAAGTATCTGAGCCTGGATTTGAACTCAAGTCTTTGTGACTCCAGGCCCAGTGCTCTATCCCTTGAGTCACATAGCTGCCTCTCTCTACATACATACATATACATTACATATGTACGGGCATATAAATGTATATATGTATATACATACATATATTATACATTCACATGCTATATATAGATATAGGTCTTCTCAACATGACTTTCAGGAAAGTTATGCAGATTTGGATTTATAGGATTTAAGGCTGGAGCAGAGCATTTTATCCAATCTTCTACTTTATAGATAAGAATCCTGAAGCCCAGAAAGATTAATCATAAAGGTCACGCAGATAATGGAGAGCAGGGGCAGATATAACCCAGACCCTCAGATTCCAAGTTCGGTACTCTTTTTTGTTCTACACAATAGCTTATTCCTTATAAAGTTTTTATACCTTAGAGCTTGAGGGTATCGCTGATAAAACAATGATTCCTCCAATAGAATGGAAGTCCTTTAAGGCCCAGAGAGATGTCAGTGTGTCTCCTCCACCACCTTCACCATCCTGCCAAGCTTAGGCAGCAGCACCCTTTGTGTGTCCTGGAGCAGCTCTAAACCATAGCATATTCAGAGCCATGGGATGGTGTGGTGGTCTGGTGTGGAGGATGTTGGAGGTCAAGCTTGGAGATAAAGATTCAGTTACAGATGCACATATGACAGGAGAACAAAATTATCATAAAGTGGATTGAAGAAGAAGATAACACAGGAAAAGAGAAGCTCACAAGCTGATTGTACCTAGGGGAGTGTAAGAAGAAGTCTGGGCAATAGGCCAGATGAAATCATATGCAGAAGAAACACCGAAGTGGCTTATTAGTAAGAGAAAGTTGGGAAACTGAGGGAACTATAAGATAACACATTTATATATGTTTATCTAGAATTTCTCGGGGCCTGTGGTGGGGAGGGTGGGAGCGGGGGGAGAGAGAATAAACAGACTAGTCAAGTAAATAATCCCAGGAGGTCAAATTTGCAATATACAATTCAGCATGATTCATACACTATATTGAATCAAATATTAGCAGGGGAAATTTTCTCTAATTATTACTCATAGACTCTTCATCTTGGTTGCCTTCCCCTTGACATACTCCAGTTGTCAATTCCCCATTTAATGTGGTAAATTAAACACAGTGTTCTTCATTTGACCTAAGCACTGCGGTGTTTGGGAAAAGTGCAATTTATTTGGACACTACACTTTCTAAATTTAACATCAGCAGTTTTAGTGCTGTATTATACTGATGGCTCATATGCATGGTAACAAGAGCACTTGATTGGGAATCAGAACACCTGAATTTAAATCCTGCCTTGATACTTACCACATATGTAATAATGAACAAATAATTTAAACTCTCTGAGCCTTAGTTTCCCTATCTATAACATGGAAATAATAATACCCATAAAACATACCTCACAGGGTTTCTTTTGGTAACCTTTAACGAAGTGATTTAGGTAAAGCACATTGAAAACTGTAAGGCATTCATATGATAGTTGGTCTTTGACCAAGCCCTTAGCCCAGATTTACAGAAAATAAGAGGCAGATAATAAGGTGTTAAAGTAATTGTAAAAATGAATATATTTCCAGTATCTCTTTAAATGGGTGGGGAGGGGGGGGACACGGGTGAGGAAGAACATTTTCTGTAATTGAATTATAAGAGGGCAGTGCCAATATCTGGGAAAAGAATGACCACATCCTGGTAACACTTAAAAGACAATTCAAGGAAGGGTGTGTGTGTGTATGTGTGTGTGTGTGTGTGTGTGTGTGTGTGTGTGTGTGTTGGGGGGGTGGTATAAAGTTGAAGATGATGCATACTCTCTAATCATACCCTAACACAGAAAGGCAGTGACTTCAAGGGAAGAAGCAATATCAAGGGGCTTGACTATTGGCAGGAAAAAAGAGGATCAACCATGCATTCAACGAAGAATTAGCCTAAGCAATCAAGAGTCAGCTATGGAGAGGAGCAAACCCTTAGAGCCCAGGGAATAGTCAACCAAGCAGAGAGACTGTACCCAGCGGGGAAGTACATGAGGACTCCACAAGGAGAAGCCCTAAAGTACTGGATTAGTGAGCTGCTTTGGGCAAATATGCTCTAGATCTGCAAGTCAGATACACAGAAAGGTACAAAACAGCCCCTGTCCTCAAGGAATCTAATGGGAGAAATAACTTGCAAACAACTATACACAAATAAGGTAAATACAGGATACATTTGAAATAATCAGTAGGGACAAAGAACTGGAATGCCTCTTATAGAAGGTGAGATTTTAGGACTTGAAGGAAGTCAGACAATCAGTAGGTGGAGATGAGAAGGTATAGGAGACAGCCAGTGAAAGTGTGTGGAGTCTCTTGTTCAAGAAATAGTAGGAGGCCAGTGTCACTGGATATTAGAGTGCATAGGGGAGGGGCATAATGTTTAAGAAGATTAGAAGGATGGGGGAGGTTATGAAGAGCTTTGAACAACAAACAGAAAGGTTTATATTTTGATATAAACACCCCTTGTTTATTACTTGTCACCTCTCTGGAGGTGACAAGTAATCATTGGAGTTTATTGACATGGTCAGACTTACACTTTAGGAAGATCACTTTGACAGCTGGGTGAAAGATGGACTGGAGTAGGGAGAGACTTGTGGCAGGCAGACCAACCAGCAGGCTACTTCAATAGCCCAGGTTTGAGATTGAGAGCCTGAAATAAGATGGTAGCAGTATCAGAAGAGAGAAGAGAGCATCTGAGAGTGATGTTATAAAGGTTAAATTCATGAGACTTGGCACCAGTTTGGATATCGAAGTGAAAGTGAAGATCAAGAATTAAACCTAGGTTGCAAGTCTGGATGACTGAAAGCATTGTGGTGCTCTCAAAAGTAATAGAGAAGCAAGAAAGAGGAGATGGTATGGAGAAAAGACAATGATTTTTGAGAATCATTAGCGTAGAGATAACAATTAAGTCCTTAGGAGCTAATGAGATCAACTGGTGAAATAGTGTAGAGGAAGAAGTGAACACTGCTCAGGACAGAGCTCTATAGGACATCTATGGATAGCAAGAAAAATCTAGATAAAGAATCAGCAAGGTAGAATGAGAATTACTGGTCACATAGGTAGGAGGAGAAGTAAGAAAGCATCTTATTACAAAACCTACAGATTCTATAGCATGAAGGAAAAGATGGTGATTGACAATGCCAAAGGCTGCAGAGAGGCTGAGGAGGTGTAATGTGAATGCAACGGGAAGATCTTTCCTCTCCATTAATAGGCTTGTGTGACCTGCTTTAAGCCTAAGTCACATGAGCCTGAGTCACATAAGCCTAAGTCACATGGAGTCTGTGGAGGGAGGAGCTTGCCGAATGGGTGGAGCAGGAAGGGGTGGAGCAGGAAGTGGGAGTGAGGCAGAGCTGAGAGAGAGAGAGAGAGAGAGAGAGAGAGAGAGAGATTGAGAGGGAGAGCAGCTAGCTCAAGTGAGAGAGGGAAGCATTTTGCCTAAGGGAGCTTGTTTGTGGGGAGGCCTGATGGAGGGCAGGCTTAGGGATGGTGGTGCTCTCTGCCTTGGTAATGTGTATAAATTCCTTTATTACTATGGTGGATTTGGCTTTCTGGTGTTTGAATAAATGTCTTGGTTTTGTCTTTGAGGACGAGAGTCTGTTATATTTTGAGATTCAAACCTAGAAATACTCCAGCATATTCATAGCAGCTGCTGTAGGTGTCGTATTGGTGATATAAAAGGATAAGGATTGAGAAAAGATCATTCAATTTGACAGCTAAGGGATGATTAATAGCTTTGGTGAGAGCGGTTTTTGTTGAATAATGAGGATGGAGGCCAGAATATAAAAAGTTAAGAAGGAAGGAGAGGAGAGTGAGAGGAAATGAAGTGGAGGCATCTATTACACAGCCTTCTCAAAGAGTTTAGCCACCAAAGGCAGGTGAGGTATGGGATCAAGGCTAGCAGGGATAGATAGGTCAAGAGAGGGTATTTTGAGGATGGGAGAGACATGGGCAGTAGGGAAGAAGCCAGTAGACATTGAGCAATTGAAAACAAGTGAGAGGTTGGAGATGATAGAGGGGGGCGACCTGCTGGAGGAGATGAATTAAAATTGGATCTCTTGTATGTTTACAGAGGGTTGGCCTTGGCAAAGAGAAGGACCATCTAATTGTGTGAGACAGGGGTAAATGAAGTGATATCATAAGCATCTAGGTAATGCAAGATGAGGAGGAGAGGACAAGAGAAAGTTCTCATCAAATGGCCTCAATTTTTTTTCTCCCCAGTAAAATACAAGATAAGATTCTCAGATAAGAAAGTAAGGGAAGCCTTAAGAAGGTCTGAGAAATGAGGAATGACTTTGGATAGAATTTTATTGTCCACAGGGATTTGATCTCAAGGCGGAGTCCTCTCTGGGACTTAGGAAGTACAGGCTAGGGCATGAATAGGTATTTGGAGCTGAAGAAATTACAAGACTCATCTTACTCCAAGGGAGTAAATGGATTGAGACTTGATGTAATGGTCTTTATCCTTTTCCCTAGAAGGGGGGAGTCTTATGCTCATTGAAATGGAGTTTTTCCTCTTCCAGAGGAAGGCTGGAGATGAAGAAGACCTGAGCAATGTAATGGTATTTTCTGCCATCACCACAAGGGCATGAGACTGTTGAGTAATGAATTGGCAGTTATCTTATTCCCATGGGAGGCAGGAGGCATGTTCTTCTTTACCATAATACTATGATTATTGTCCACTCTTTCCATAACTGCTGGGTGTATATATGAGAGGATACACTTGGTTTGTGATGGGGCATGGGCAGGGAACATTTTGAAGCTGCTGTTCTTACTATGCTGGCTGACTAATAAAGGTAAGATCACTAGTGGGGAAGAGAGTGTCATGAATTATAGCTTTATAAGCACGGTCTCAGAGGCTATAACCTATAAATGAGGTTCCCAAATTGTGTACCATGGCACCAGAGTGAGCTCACAGGGGCATGCAGGATATTTTAATTTTTGACCTATCTAATAAGCAGAAGAAGACTAACTTGAATTGAACCTTGTGGAAAGACTCCCAAGACAATGAGGGTGCCATGAACTGAAAAAGTTTGGGAACTTCTGCCCTAGCATCTGTGAAAATCATAGTCACTCATTGGCAATGCAACCTGCCACGAGTGGGTACTCCATGCTATGTAAATGTCACATGCCCTGTTTCTGGGCAAGTCCCTTATACACTCTCTCTTTGTTGGGGGGGGGGGTGGGTAAGAACAGGATTCCTCCTACTTGCTAGCACCTAGGGATGTTCAGTGGTGGGTGAAATGATACTTCTTCAGGATATCCAGAATCGCCTTCACCCCTTACCACCATGGGAAAATCCTGTTAGTTGTTAACAAGTAGAGTTTCTTCTCATTTTCTCTACCTCCCCCCCCAACAGCCCAGTATCAAATTCTTCCATCTCCCAACCTCTCAACATTAAATTCTCTTTGCCCTCCTGAAATATTTTTCATTTTAAGTTCCTTCCTTATAAGGCATTCCACCCTTTCTAAAAAGCCTTCATCCTCTGTTGGATGGATAAGTTGAAATTTAGGGATACATCAACCTGGCAGAGAGACCACATTCTCTAGCAGGGTAGCAAGCTTACATCTGTAATAGACATAATCAGAGACTATGTCAGGTGGGCACATAAACAGAATAAATAACATGAATATAGAAAATAGTTTCCAAGGGGTCCGCTTAAAAATTACAATGAATCATAACTCATTTCCTTCCCCTGGAAAATTCCATGTTATTTCTGTTGCTCTTAAAGTATCATATTCCTCCTGGGAAGAATTGCTTTTATATTTATTTAGCTCAGCCCCTCATCCTAGCCATCATGTCATTAACCTGTGGTTGGTAGGATTTAGTCATTGGTCAAACATCCTCTCTCAGACACATTCCCATATCACAATGAGGAATCCTTCCTTCCTATTTCTTAGAACCTTCAAACCACCCTGTCACAGGCACTGAAGGCAGTCTTCCCACAATATTCTGTCCTCACCTTTTCTACCCCTATTCACACTGCTGCTAGGTCACGGGGCACCTGGATCCCCCATCAAGCCAAGGGAATTCTATGTTACAGATCCAGTTGATTTTCGTATCTGAAGGCAGAGGAAGCAATGATGGTGACCAATACTTAGCAAAGCAGCATTTGGAATATAATTGTGCAAAGTCACAGGGTCTTAAATTTAAATCTAGGAGGGTGCTTACAGACCATCTGATCCAACCCCCTCACTGCACTGATGTGGAAAATGAAGCCCTCAGAAGTTAAGTGATCTACCCAAGGTCATATGAATCTTGGTTCTTTGACTCTAAAGCCAGTGCTCTTTCTACCATCATACAGTCCAAAAGCTACCTCAGCCATTGACCTTGGGCTCCTTTGGGCCTTCATTTTTCCACTTGTAACATGGGGATAATAAGAATACCCACCTCACAGAGGTATCCTGAAGGTAAAATGCAATAATGTGTATGAAGTGCTTTTATAATGCTTAAAGAACCACTGGAATAGGAGCTATTGTTATTAATACACTAAAGTCTATCTTAATTTTTATGTGGAGGTGGTGAAGTCTTAGGCATCAATCTGCCAGTTCTATAATTTTTAAGACAGGAACTTTTTCTTTTGAAATATATGTACTCTTAAAAATGATAGAGTGTGATCCTGAAGGAATCTTAGAATCTGTGAATAAATAAACAATGAATGAAATAGCATTTATTAAGTGTTTGCGATATGCAGGTACGATGCTCAGTCCTGGGAATAGGGATAGGAACTGGACCTTTTATTTCACTGGTAAAGGGAATACCATGAGTAAACTCCCTGTACCACTTCAGGTTGGCACCTCTTCTGCAGTTTATCATCTTAGTTGCCTAGACTTTAACCACTGAGTGGTTAAATGACTTGGCCAGGGTCGTATAGGTGGTACTTGAAAAGAGGTCTTCCCATATCTGATGCCAACTCTTCATCCCCAAGCCACGCTTCCCAGCTAGATGCCATTATTATCCATCTTCATGGCCTTGTGAGCAATGGGAACCTAGGTACAATGTTGCTTTGCACAAGGGTCATGTGCGTAGATGTAGGGAGGGTCACATAGGGAACAACCATGTAACAGGATACAAAGCAATCCCAACAGATTTCATTGTGTCTAAACATGGCTACAGTTTCATTCAGCGGAAAAAAAAAATTGGTACATTGAGAGACTGTCAGGCCCTCATTGCACGCTTGTGGGTGTGTGATTCCTATTTGTATTCGTTTTGGACTAGACCTTGCTTGGATCAGACGTGTGATTTCATTGGTGAAGGAAACTTGAGATGAGTAAACTGCTTCTCACAATGCCAGTATGCATTTCTTCTTCAACTGATAATGTTAGCTTGTTGTCGGGTCCGTGGAGGTGTCAAATCACCTGCATGGTTTCACAGAGACAGGATAAGTCATAAATGTGACTTGAGCAAGATCTTCTCGACTACATGGCTGCCTCTTACACTAGTATGCAATGCTGCCTCTCCTGTGAACCATTATGTTTCCAAATTACAGAACCTCATAATTAGAAGAAGCCTCACAGTCCATCTATCCAACTTTATACCTAAGCAGGTATATATGTCAACCTAGATAAATAGTCCTCCAGGTCCTACTAATAACTTTCAGTGATAGGACATCTATTATTTCCTGACACTGTCTTCATAAGAAAGAATAGTAAAAAAATAGATAGCATTTACATAGCACTTTAAAATTTGCAAGGCAGTTCACAAATAGTGTCTCATTTATTACTTCACAAAAGCCCAGGGGGTAGGGGAGGGTGAGAGGCAAGTGCTATTATGATATCCATTTTATGGATGACAAAACCGAAGCAGTCAGAGATTAGTGACTTATTCAAGGTCACAAGCCAGGTTGGATTTGAATTCAAGTGTTCCTGACTCCAGGTCCAGCACTGTATCCACTGTGCCACCTAGACTGCCTCTTAATTCTTATTATTAGAATGTTGTTCATTGCTTGGAATCAAAATCAGCCTCTCTCCAGCTTTTACCAATCATTCTTCATTTTACCCTCTGGGCCCTAGCTGAATAAATCTAATAATCTCTCTTCAAAGTGATACTTTAGTTTAGATATTTGAAGGCAGTTATCATGCCTATCAAAACTTTTCTCATCTCCAGGCTTAAATTTAAAATATTTTTTAAAATATTCCCAGTAATTAAGAAGAGGAACAATGACTGATGCAAAGTAAAAGCTTAAAAAGAAAGAATAAAATGATGACTTGGAATTAAAAAATATTCCCAGTTCTTTAAATTGATCCTTGTATGACTTATGACTTAATGAGATCAGAATCGGTTGAACCAACATTGTGAAACAACTACTCACCTATTTTGCATTTCTATATTTCAAATGTCCTCCTAGTGGATAGAAAGCCAGGCTCAAAGCCAGAAATACCTAGCTCCAACTCTAGCTTCTGACACATCCTGGGTGTGTAATTATGAGAAAGTCTGTTAACTTCTTTATACAGCAGTCATGACTCCAAAACTATAGATTTTCAGAGTAAGTGCCAATCAACATTGATAGAAGGAGATTCCTTACCTGGAATCCCCTATAGCAGTGAAGTTCCAAATCTAATTATCCCAGTGATATCCCAGTGACATATTACATTTACAGTATTATTGTGACATAAGGAGAACAATTAATATCTCTCTTTTAGAAATAAGTACATTGAGGCACAAAGTGGCTAATTTCATTACTTAAAATCCCATTGCTAGTTATTGACAGAGATGGCAGGACTGGTGACTGCCAGCCCCACGATATGTCTTCTAAATCACATTAAATGTATGTTTTGATGCTAAAAGTTAAGTTTGAAAGCAAAAGCTTCTAAAACATGTACAAATTGAGAAAATGAATTAACAGTATGTCATTATGATTAGCTTCTCACACATGCATTTCATTGGCAGCTCACAGGTAAAGCCCAGAGCTTCCAGAGTAAATGAAAAATGTTGTAAGCAGCCAGAAAGAAAGTTCAAGGAGAAGTGAACCACAGACAGGATCACAAAGGACTATACTGCAACTACTGTAAAATAGAGTAAATCTTGGAATATATTATTCCAAAAGTCAAAAGAAAAAAAGGCATATAGTCAAAAATAACTTGTCCTGAAAAATTGCATATAATTTTGAAGGAAAACATGGATCTTTAGTAGATTAGAGAAATTTAGAGAATTCCTGAGGAAGGGACAGAAGCTGAGGAGACTCTTTGAAACAGAAATAACAGAGACAAATAAAATCTAGAAAGGTAAATAGATTTGAGCAATTGGAAGGGGACTAAATAATGATGAAGTGCTTACCTTCTAAGAGAAGAAAGAAAATACATAGCTTTTGTCTTTTTATTGATTTTAAGTGAGGAAAGAAAATGGATGAGAAGGAATAAACTAAGAAACAAATGGGAAGAAGTAAGGACTTAACTATTTTTTATACTTTAAGTGAATTCAAGGAAAAGTATATAGATAGAGAAGGGGTGATAGAAGCAGGAATTTTATGAAATTTACCATTATTTGAAATATAGAAAGTTTGGAGAGACACTTTCGTATCAAAATATATAAAATTCAAGGGGAAGACAGGTAAGGATATGGAGAATAAAGAGGGGATTTTAAGAAAAAGAGAAGAATTAAGGAAGGACTAGTCATAAGAAAAGCTGTCTAAAATGTCAGAAACTACATCAGAAAGGAAATTAATTAAAAGGAAAGAAAGCATAAGAACCAGTGATCAGGGTCTGAGCTGACTTAAGAAAGTAGAGACAGAAGAGTTCTAGAAATGTAATTTAATTATTGATTACTGGTGTTGATTACATACCTTGTCATTCTCTATCATCTTTGCAAACACAGAATTGAGGGTCTAAAAAGTAGCAAATATATAGAGGCTATGATAGAGAGTAAAATACAATTAATAATCATAACAGCAAATTAGAATTAGATGAAATCACTTGTAAAATGGAAAAGAAGAACAAACTATAGTCACACATTGTTTATAACAAACACAGCAAAAGATTCACAAAGAATTAAAATGAAGGCATTGAAGGAGAAGATAATATGGTCCAGCTGAATTTAAATATTGTAAAAGCAGAGGTGGTAATCATGACCTCAGACAAAGCAAAAGGAAAAATGTACATGACTGAGATACACAAGGAAACTACATTTTGTTTAAAAGTATCATAAATAAATAAATATCTATAAAATTAAAGTTGTCAATAAACATTAAAAATGTTACAAAATCCTAAAAAATAAGATAAATGCAAATTAAAACAACTCTAAGGCTCTATCTCATAACTTTAAGATTGACAAAGTTGACAAAAAGAGAAAGTACAGTTTTTGCAGAGGCTGTTGAAGAATGGGCATTCCAATGTACTCTTGATGGATTTGTGGATAAATTTCAGATGATCTTGAAAAGCAACTTGGAATTATACTCAAAAAGTCACTAACCTAGGCATATCCTTTGAACAAGTGATAATATTATTAATCATAAACCCTAACAGCCAACAGAAATAACTCCTATGTCAAAAAAAATATAAGGCAATTTTTTAAATCACAGAACCAGGTTGGGGGCAGGGAGAGGACTAGGTATCCGAGTCGGAGAGGGGATAAACAAATTATAGCATATAAATACAATGGAATATTATGGAGATGCAAGAAATGATGGAATGTGTAGATTCAGAGAAGAATGGAATAACTGAAGCCAGTGAAATGAGAACCAGGAAAACAAATATACAGTTATTATAGGAGTATAAAAGAAAATCGCGAAAGACTTTGGAGCTCTGATCAATGCAATAATCCAGGTCCCTGGATTAAGATCTATCCAGTGGACTGATGGCCAATCAAGAGCCCTTCCCACTCTGAATCTATAAGCCTATGACAACTCCAGAAAACCCATGATGCAGTGTGCCTCAAACCTCTTAGCAGAGCGGTGATGGACTAGAAGTAAAAAATAGACATATATTTTCAGACAAGGGGACAGATAAGGTCAGTAGGCATACAGCAAATCAATGGCATGACAGAGTATCCAAAAATTGTAATATCATACTAGCCTTCATTAAATACTCCGCTCTAGTTAGGCCTGGTCTGCAATACTGCATTCACTTCTGAGCACCAAAATTTAGGAAAGCTAAAGTACATCTAGAAGAGGGTAAGTGAAAGAACTGAAGAATATGACATATGAGGATCATTTGAAGGAATTAAGGATGTTCAGTAAGGAAAAAAGATTTAAAGGGGATATTATATTTATATTAAAATATTTATATGAAGGGCTGTCACTTATGGATTTGATCCCAAAGGGAACACTAGAAACAAAAGGTAAAAAGTACAGATAGGCAGACTTGGACTTGATCAAAGGAAGAATTTCCCAAGAATGAGAGCTCTGTTTTTGGCAGATAAAGAGTTTCAGAAGATATCTTGCTAGGTGATGTCTTCTATCACTACTCTACAATGCTTCTGGCATGTCTCAATATGTAGTCTAGTTTGGAGACCTTTATTGGAGGTCTTGTTGACTGGGCAAATTGGCAGTCCAAAGACTTTGAGATCCCTTTCAGATCTTAGATTCTATGATGCTGTGATCAATGTAGCTCCAATATTGATATCCTTCTGAGTTTCAGATCCTGATTTACTACTATTGGACGTCTTCCTAGATATTTCAATAATACTTTAAATTAAACTTGATCAAAATGGAAATGGCAGTTTTTAACAACAACAACACAACCACAGCAACAACAACACCCTTGTTTTTCTGACTTCCACTTTTCTGTCAATGGTGCCACCATGCCCTGAGTCATTCATGTTTTAATGCAGTGTTAACTTTGATTCTCCTTTCTTTCTTTTTTTATATTAAATCAATTACAAATCCCTATTGATTCCACTTCTGTAATATTATTCAGATCTATCCCTGCTGCCACTTGAGTACAGGATTTCATAATCTACAGTACTAACACAGTCTTTCTACTGGTTTTATTGTTTTTCTCTCTCCTTTATTCCAATCTATTCTTTAAACCAGATTTGCCTTTCTCATGAAAAGAATATGTCATTCCTCTGCTCAAAACCTTACAATTAATTCACTGCTGCCTGCTGAATCAAGTCTAGACTTCTTTGGTTAGCATGCAAAGTTCTCCACAATCTGCTGTCTTCTATATTTCCAGCCTTATCTCACGTAGCTCCCCTCTAGATGTGTTATTCCAACCAAAACTGCACTACTTCCTAGCCTTCATACATACATGGCATTCTCATATGTTTTTATCTATAATTGGACTGTGTCCCCATCAGCCCCACCAATCTCACTTAAAAACAAGTCTATTCATCCTTTGAAAGTGAGTTCTTGGGGATGACGTAGTCAGATTTGCATTTTAGGAAGATAACTGATAGCTGAGTGGAGGGAGGGTGGACTGGAATAGGGAAAGACTTGAGGCAGGAGGACAAAGCTGCAGGCCATTGAAAGAAAATATCCAAGGAGAATAATTTCAGCTCAATAGTGTTGGAAGCCTTTGCCTCCTGCCGTGGGAACACACGTGTCAGGCACACTCAGAGAGAGAAAGATCCTCAGTGACTCCAAACCTTACTGCGTTATCTCTTTGCTCTGTATTGTTTTCTGTTAACAGAATTCTGAAGGGTCTGTTTCACAAACACCAGCAAGGATTCCACTGTTTCATCTAGATTAATCATACTGAGTCGTAGGCTGCCTACTGAGGGGCATAAATTTCAGAACACTTTCCTGCTCTAACACCACCACACTTGCTCCCCTCTTACCTCTATCATCCTGCTCTTTTGCATTCCCCACTGGACTAAGAGAGGTGCAAAAGTGTCGGTTAGCAGAGATCTCTGTTAGATGTCAATGAGGTTATTTTTTTTTTATTTTTTAAGGAGAAATCCATGAATATTTGAAGCACAGGGTACCTCTTCAGGTCCTCATATCTATCATATCTTTGGCTGACTCATAATGATTAGCATGGCACAGCTGTGATCAAGCTGTGACCAAGTTATCATTGTCTAAATTAATTTGAAACGGCACTGAGAATCATGTGGTTGGTTTCATTAGCTCAGTCATTGGTGTCTTGAGTTGCAAAAAATAAATCATTACTTTTTAGCCTAACTTGGACCAGAATTCCTTAGGGAAGGGACCTGGTCCTCTAGGTTTTTGCATGCTAAATATACTATGTTCCATAAACAGAGTCCAGTAATAAAATGTGCCAGGAGGTTCAGTTTTGGGGAGTCAATTAACTGTAAATGGAAACTACTTTTCTGTTTAGGAGAAAGGGATACTTGCGAGGATGATTGTTCTCTGAGCAAGATGTGTCTAAGGGAGAGGCAGTAAAGGACCCTTCTTAGAGTGAAATGCCCCCTCTTCAGAAATGTCTGTTTGTCCCTGGTTCTCAAGCTACCTCTAGAGACTATCATGCATGACCAGCCTGGAATGTTGGCCAGCTTGTTGCTGTTTTGCTGCGTTACCAACAATGTAAGCAATTTTAGCAACCTCTATAGTCCGACTCACTCCCTTTCCTGTTTTTCTGCCCCTGTGATAACCTCACTCATTCCTGTATTTTAGCTTTTTTCATAACAGAGCAACTCCAAGTCCTTCCCTATCCTCACCCTCCAAGTAGACAGAAAGCTGATAGAGGACTGTAGGTTTAGCATCACTTTAGTAATAGGACCCTTTAACTGGGTCAGGCTTCTTCACTTATTATATTAAAATGTAAGAAAGGCTGCTTTGCCTGCCAGGAAGACAATGGGGAGAAGAGAAGCAGGAATGAGTGAGGGGAGATGGTGTAAAACAAAAGGAGAGAGAGGGCAGTGAAAAGAGGAAAAAGAGAAAGAGAAAAAAAAGAAAGAGGGGGAAAACAGGAAAGAGGTGGAGGAGGAGGACAGTGAGAAAAGAGAGAAGGGGAGAACAAAAGATAGAGGGAGCAGGAGGAGGAAGTGAAAAGAGGGAGAAGGCAGAAAGAGTAGGGGAAGGAGAAAGAGAAAGAAGGGGAGAATAAAAGAAAAAGAGAGAAAAGGAGGAGGACAATGAGAAGAGGGAGAGGACAATAAGAGGAGGCAAAAGAGAAAGAGAAAGGAAGAAAGAAAAAAGAGGAAGGGAAGAAGAGGAAACACTGAGGTAAGAGAAATATTAATTGCTCATGGGTAGGCCAAGCCAATTTAATAAAAATGACACTTCTACATAAATCAGCTTATTCAGTGCCATGTAATTAAATTATCAAACACTTATTTGGGTGATAGCATAAACAAATTAAGGAAGCATAGAATACTTCACCTGTCACATATATATATATATATATATATATATATATATATATATAGATAAAGGAAGAATTTATGACTAAACACGAAATAGGTAGCTTTAGAGGGGGTAAAATGGAAACTTACATTACATCGAAAAGGTTTTGCACAAACAAAACGAATGCAGCCAAGAAAGAAGGAAAGCAGGAAACTGGGGTGGGGTGGCCATGATAGGGGATTTACAGCAAGTTTCTCTGACAAAGTCCTCATTTCTTGAATATATAGAAAACTGAGCCAAATTTATGAAAATATAAGGTGTTCACCAATTGGTAAATGGTCAAAGGGCATGAACATGCAGTTTTCAGACAAAGAAATCAAAGCTATCTATAGTCATATGAAAAAAATGGTCTAAATCATTATTAATTATCAAATTAAAACACTCTGGAGTACCACCTCACCTATCAGATTGGTTAACATAACAGAAAATTAAAATGGCAAATGTTGGAGGGAATGTGAAAAAATGGAACACTAATGTACTGTTGGTGGAGTTGTGAACTGATCCAAACTTTCTGTAGAAAAAATTGGAACTATGCCCAAAGGACTATAAAACTGTGCATCCCCTTTGATCCAGTAATACTACTCCTAGATCTGTAACCCAAAGACACCAAAGAAAAGGGAAAAGTACATATTTGAATAAAATAGTTGTAACAGTTTTTGTTGTCGTTGTTATTATGGCAAAGAATTGGAGCTTGAAGGGGATGCTGAGCAATTGGAGAATATCTGAAAAAAGTTATGGTTCATGATTGTGATGGAATACTATTGTGTTATAAGAAATGATTAGCAGGATGGTTTCAGAAAAACCTGGGAAGAAATACATTAAGTGATGCAAAGCTAAGTGAACAGAACCATAAGAACATTGTATTTAGCAACAGCAATATTGTATAATGATCAACAATGAATGACTTGTGTATTCTTTTTAATTTTTTTTCTTATTTATCTCTTTTTACTTTACAACTTTTAATAATTTTTTATAAGATTCTGAGTTTTAAAGTTTTCCTCTTCTCTCCACTCCCCACTCCCCAAGATGGCCTGCAATCTGATATAGGCTGTACATGTACAATTATATTACAAATATTTCCACATTAGTCATGTTGTGAAAGAAGAATCAGAACAAAAGGGAAAAATCATGAGGAAGGAAAAAAACAAAACAAAACAAAAAGAGAAAATAGTATGCTTCAATATGTCTTCAGATTCCATAGTTCTTTCTCTGGATGTGGATAGCATTTTCCATCATGAGTCTTCTGGAATTGTCTTAGATCATACATTGCTGAGAACAGCTAAAACTATCAAAATTGGTCATCACACAATGTTGCCATTACTGTTTATAATGTTCTCCTGGTTCTGTTCACTTTACTCAGCATCAGTTCATGTAAGTCTTTCCAGGTTTTTCTGAAGTCTGCCTGCTCATCATTTCTTATGGAACAATAGCATTCCATTACATTCATATGCCACAACTTGGTCAGCCATTCCGCAATTGATGGGCATCCCCTCAGTTTCCAATTTTTTGCCACCACAATGACTTCAGTATTCTGAGCAATACAACAATCCAAAACAATTCTGAGGGACTTATGATGGAAAATGCTAACCAAAACCAGGTGGGTGGGGGGAGAGGGAAGGAATCTGATGGAGTTTAAATGAGCATCAAAGTATACTTTTTAGATTTTATTTTTCTTGGGTTTTTTTGGGGGGGTGTCTGTGTTTTCCTTTGCAACATGGCTCATATGGAAATATGTTTTGCATGACTTCACAAGTATAATCTATTCCAAATTGCTTATCTTTTCAAGGAGGGGGAGGAGTGGGAGAGAACGTTGAACTCAATTTTTTTAAATAAATGCCATTTTTTTACATGTAATTGAGAAAAAAAGAAAACACTAAGGTAGGCATAAGTCCATGTCACCCCACACCAGGAAGTCAGCATTCTTGATTGAAATGGAGGTCTACACCCTTAGAATAGCTGAACCTGCCTCTTTCTTTTCTGTAATCAGTAAGCTGACAAAAAACTCCTACATGCAATTTCCCTGGACATAATGAGGGTTGGGGCTGGAGACCTCTGCAGATTAAAGTGCCACAGGAACAGGCAGAGAAATGCGTAGCTTGGAATTACTCTCTCTCATACACACAGATCCCAATTCCTCTGTTTCCAGAAAACTTTGAATCATTTTCAGTCCCCTTGATCTTGCTTTTATTTCTTATTTTTGGCCACCTAAGAACATTAGAATTATTTCCCATGTACATACCCCAAGTCCCTTTTTCATCAACTTCTATCCTTTACATGCCCCCCTTTCCTTATTTTGCCTTATATTCCTAGATATCTTAAATGTAATAAAATATTGACTTTGGTTTAATAAAGTTCTGATTACATATTCTTTTTCATTAACCCCCAGAAACTATGTATTCAGTTGTTCTCCCAGTGGTTTTGCCTTCGTTGGCTTTTATTTTTATTTTTTTTTAAACAGGACAGTTTATTGGCTGGAAAATTAAAAGTCTAGTAAGCAAGACTTAGCATAATGGATGCCAGAGGAAACTAAAGGTCCTTGTGCTCTTTAACTGATTCTGGATCTTCTTTACCCTGTGGGCTTTGTAAACATTATCTGTTATGCTTTGAATTCCTCAATCAGGAACTTTTGATATAAAAAGATTTTCCTCTCACTATATACTCACACAAAAACACAGTAGATGTCTCAAAAACATAAGTCTTGATCTGATTGTTAGAGACTGTTTCAAAAAGGTCCCAAAACCTATGGGATACACCCTCTGTTTTAGTTTAAATGAATTGCATTTTTTCACATAAATGCTCTATTCATTGGAGTTACTTTTTGATAGGTCTCTGCAAAGAAAGCCAAAATTTTGTTTTTAATGAATACAAAATTTCAAAGTCTACATGCCCAGTATGTCATACTTCCATGAGAAAAATATTTGTGCCTTCTCTAATAGCCTCTATCAAAAGTTTAATGTGCCAGAATGAACCTAAGATTGCTTTGTATAAACTAACTGTTCATATTTCACAGGGATACCTAGGAAAAGTACACGAGTGGATTTTTTGAAATGTATAAAAATAAGAAAATAAAACCAAAAGTGTTCTATCTTGATGGCAGAGCCAAGATGATAGAGTAAAAGCAAAGACTTGCTTGAGCTCTCCTCAAAACCCTTCCAAATACCTGTAAAAAATGACTAAACAAATTCTAGAGCATCAGAACCCACAAAATGATGGAGTGAAACAAATTTCTAGCCCAAGACAACCTGGAAG
The DNA here is from genome assembly GCF_011100635.1 of Trichosurus vulpecula. NCBI lineage: Eukaryota > Metazoa > Chordata > Mammalia > Diprotodontia > Phalangeridae > Trichosurus > Trichosurus vulpecula. The sequence goes on along the minus strand of NC_050578.1, from coordinate 97,380,115 downwards.
GTCCACAGAAAAGGTCTGTTGCACCAGTCTGAGAGAGGAACTCAGTCCAGCACAAAATGTATGAACACAGACTGGGCTCTAGTGAACTGGAGAAGGCCTCAGGTAACTGAATCACTGGTAGCTATGGTGTTTTCCAGAATTTTCAACCTACAAACACCAAAGATAATTTAGAAGCTCATTAGGAAAGGTCTGTCAGATCTGGATGAGAGAGGAGCACCATCCAGCCCCAGACCCTGAGGTGGCAGCCACAGCAGGGCAGCTGCTTCTGGAACTCTTGCCATACAGACAGTGGGGAGATGAAGTGGAAGATCAGAGGGAGATTGCAGAGATCTCTTTGCTGGAGCTAAGGCAGGACTCTCTTGCTTTGCCTGTGCTTGGATGTGGGTTGAAGTCTTGGGTGGTTGTCCTGGGGCAAGGAGGAGCACTGGCATGGCAGAACTTGTGGTGACAATGGAAAGGGAATCCTCCAAGGCAGAAAAACGTGCTTGTGGTCACTCACAGACCACAGCACAGGCCAGGAGAAGAGTAAACACATCTCCTTTGATTTATAACACCTTGGAAGAACTGAAAATTTACAGGTCCCTAGAGGTATCTTTAAAAACAGCTCCACAAAATCCCTGAAGCTTTGGACAGTACACCCCCCACACTAGAAGCAGAGTTCTACCTTAACAAAGAGTTAAAAAGTCAAGTAATTGCCTAGGAAAATGAACAAACAGTGGGAAAAAATCAGACTATAGAACCTTACTTTGGTGACAAAGAAGATCAAAATATACAAGCAGAAGAAGACAACATAGTCAAAGCTTCTACATCCAAATTCTCCAAGAAAAATATGAATTGGTCTCAGGCCATGGAAGAGCTCAAAAAAGATTTTGAAAATCAAGTAAGAGAACTAGAGGAAAAATTGGGAATGGAAATGAGAGTGATGCAAGAAAATCATGAAAAATGAGTCAACAGCTTGCTAAAGAAGACACAAAAAAAATGCTGAAGAAAATAACACCTTGAAAAATAGACTAACCCAAATGGCAAAAGAGCTCCAAAAAGACAGTGAGGAGAGGAATGCCTTGCAAAGCAAAATTGGCCAAATGGAAAAGGAGGTCCAAAAGCTGACTGAAGAAAACAATTCTTTAAAAATTAGAATGGAGCAATTGGAGCTAACAACTCTATAAGAAATCAAGAAACTATAAAACGAAACTGAAAGAATGAAAAAATGGAAGACAATGTGAAACACTGGAAAAATAACTGACCTGAAAAACGGATCCAGCAAAAAGAATTTCAAACTTATTGGACTACCTGAAAAGACAGTGGGGGGGGGGGGGGGGAGAGAGAGAGAGAGAGAGAGAGAGAGAGAGAGAGAGAGAGAAGAGAGAGAGTACAGGGTGAGTTGAATATGAAGGGATGGTATCTAAAAAATAAAATGAAGGGGTGAGAAAATAATGTACTGAGAGAAGGAGAAAGGAAGAGGTAGACTGGGATAAATTATCTCACATAAAAGAGGCAAGAAAAAGCATTTACAATAGAGGGGAAGACGGGGGAAGTGAGAGGGAATGAGTGAACCTTACTCTCATCAGATTTTTCTTAAAGAAGGAATAACATCCACACTCAATTGGCTACAGAAATCTATCTTATCCTACAGGAAAGTAGTAGAGAAGGAGATAAGAGATAGAAGGGGAATGATAGAAGAAAGGGCAGATTGGGGGAGGCAGTAATCAGAAGCAAACACTTTTGAGAAGGGACAGGGACAAAGGATAGAATAGAATAATTGGGGGAGGGATAAGATGGAGGGAAATATAGTCTTGCACAACATGACTGTTAGGGAAGTATTTTCCATGACTGCTCATATATAACCTATATCAAATTGCTTGCCTTCTCAATGAGGGTGGGGAGGGAAGAAGGGAGAGAATTTGGAACTCAAAGTTTTAAGAATGAAAGCTAAAAATTGTTTTTACATGAAATTGGGAAATAAGATATACAGACAATGGGGTATAGAAATCTATCTTGCCCTGCAGAAAATAGAAGGGAAGAGAATAAGAGAAGGTGGGGAGAGATAGCAGGGAGGGCAGATTGGGGAAATAGATAATCAGAATGCACACTGTCTTGGGGTAGGAGGAGGGGAGAAATGGGGAGAAAATTTGGAACTCAAAATCTTGTGGAAATAAATGTTCAAAACTAAAAATAAATTAGTAAAAAAAGAAAAAGTGTTCTATCTTTAAGCTTATATATAGTTTCTACAACTTATCAAGCTATTAAATCCTATCTAGAAGAATATCAGTATTCTACAGACAAAATTGCATAAAGGAAGTAATAAAAGGTAGACATTCTCATTGCAGTTTGGTGTAGCAATGGATAGAGCACTGGGCCTGGAATCAGGAAGATTTGAATTCAAATCTGACCTCAGGTATTTGCTAGCTACATGATCCAAGGAAAATCATTTAAACTCAGTTTGCCTCATTTTCCTCAACCATAAAATGGGGATAAGAATAGCACTGACCTCACAAGGCTGTTGTGTGGATAAAATGAGAGAATCTTTGTAAAGCCCTTATCATAGTACCTGACACATAGTAGGCATTTAATACATGCTTTTTTTCCTTCCTAACCTTGGTACCAGGCATAAGTATTGACAATCAGATTTCTCTGGTCAAATCAATTATTGACTGAATCACCATAAGGCAGATGCTAAACACAGAAAGCTAATTATCTTTCATGTTTACAATATTGTGGACATTTGATTTTGTTGAAACAAGCATTAAATAAAGTCCTCTTTATCTTTGAAAGAAAAAGAGCAGAGATAGTATGAACTTTAAATGTTTGCCTCTGCCTCCACTTTTTGGGGGATCCTTCTAGGGTCTGGGTCTTTGATTTCATACATGTAGGTAACTCCACAGAACAGCATCTGGTCAGCAACTGAGATCCTCAAAGCAACCACCCAGAACACTGAGAGTTTGAATGACATGCCCCATGGTTGCATAGCTAGGATGTAGCAAGAAACAGGGCTTTGTGCTCGGGTCTTCTGATTCCCTTCTATCTATTGCTTCTTAGGCTTGAAACATGCAGTAGAAAAGACTGATTCTGTCTGTCACCTTCTAGGTAGAGAAGAAAGTGAATAATAACACTTTGCCCTTCTTCTTTGTGAAAACTGTGTCTAGCTAGTATAATTTCATGCTTAGAAATTAATTCAGTTCTGCTTTTAAATGTTAGTTGACTTCAAGACTTTCTTTGTTGTATTGTCCTTGCTGCTGTTGATAAACTTCTGTCCTGCAAGTTTGTGGTGGTCTTACGACCAAATTTCTTCAAGGAATTCTATAACTCCTGAAGCCACAGTCTGTTGGGCAGAGGAAGAGAGGACTTTCTCCACATCTGTATTCTGTAGAGGAAGAGGGATATATCTCTTGGGAGATAGCTTTGGTTGAAATATCTTTACTGAGTAGTCTCTACAAACCCTCATAGTAACAGGCCACTAGGTGACGTCACTGCTAGTTACTGAGCCTTTTTTCCACTTCTTTAAAAAAACAACACAGGTTATTACCTAAACTGTAGGGCAAATATCCTATTCCTACTGAGGCAGCCTGGCCCTGGGCCTCAAATTATGGTTATGCCCTTCTCAGAGGGTTTTCCCAAAAGATAATCTTAGACACTGGGTCAGCAATTAAGAAATCACTCAATCTAGCAAGAGATATGTAGTTTTGTTCTTTCCAAGAATAGAGGGAGCATGGTAGAATGGATGAAATGAATGAGGATAGTCAGGAAAATCTGGGTTCAAACCTCACCATTGTAGTTAATACTTAGATTCTAGCTGTATGACAATGGAGGAAACAGAATAATTTCTCTTTGGAACAGCAACCCTGAGGGTCTTCCCCTCCCAGCTTGATTTTTTTTCTTTTTTTCTAATTAAAGGGGACATCCCTTGACTCACTTCTTAAAGAGGCCTATTCACTGAATGGGCATTACCTCACTCAAAATGAGAACCTGAAAAGGCCTTAGTCTAAAAGACCCAGGGTGTCCCATTGCATCCTGGGCCATCTCCAGTCTTTCTGAAGAATATCTGGCCACTGGACCCAGATGGTTCTAGAGGAGAAAGTGAGGCTGGTGACCTTGCACCACCCTCCCTCACTCAAATCAAAATTAAGTGCAAGTCATGTCATCATTTCCCAGGTGTCACAGTCCTCTTCAAGAATGAAGGACAAACACAGCAACAACAATGAGAAACAGCAAATGACTTAAACTCTCAGTGACCAGAGTTGCCATTTTTGTTTTGAGTTTCCCTGGCAAGAGGTCTCCAAGGTACAACATCAAAGGGGCCTCAGTAAGTTATTTAACTTCTGTGCCTCAGTGTCCTTATTAATAAAGAGATTGAAACCAATAGCTTAAAGGACCTATCTAGCTATAAATGTATGTGTGAAATGCTTCTGTCTAGATTGATAAAGTCTGGACCAAAATATTGCTGGAAAAAAGTAACTGAATCAGAGGGAATTAAATCAAGGTGAATCACATAAGCAACATAGGCTCATGTGGGTAAAATATACAGAAATGCGGCACTCTTGTTCAAACCCTATCTTCTTTGGTGGCTCTGAGCTTGGAACACACCCAGTAAGCTTGTCAAGTCCTAATTGCCTTTGTCATAGATGTTGATCCTGTCTCACCCAGGGGCAGGAAGGGGAAGGAAAGAAACTCAAACATTCAGTAAGTAGCAAAACATTTAGATTGTGAAACTACACAGAGAGGAAGAAGAGTGTGGGAAATATGGGGAGACCAGCTGTTCGAGATCTGATGGTCCACAGATGTGCAAGGCTTAAAAAGTTACAGGAATATGTCAGGGAAAATGTGTGATGAAAGAATAAAAGGCATAGGGTCACAAGGATGACTAGAGGATGGTTTCCTTATAAACAATAAAGCAAAACATTGTTTGATCAACAGAGGCTTGGGGATCAGAGAAGACAATGTCATCATAATGGAGGCATTTTGAGCAGAATGGTCACACCCATCTGTAGTCTATCCCTTCTAAGAATAAAAATTAATTTCAGACGTTGCACAGCAGATGGAGATCAAATGTATACTATCATGACATAGATGCTAAATCAGGGCATGTTTTCATTATAGAAATAGCTATATAACAAAAATATCTCCTATATCCTCCATGGATATAAAGCTAGTGTCTTCATATTTTCCTCTCTATTTCCCAGAAGTGTGATAAAGCTTCTTGATTCTTATAAATCAGGTAAGAACAACCTTTCTTGTACCACACATTGCAGCATGTAGACATTACTTCTTGCTTCAAAATATTTTCAAGACCCAACAGTAGGTCTATAATTAAATAACTCCCAGAAAACTACTGGAAAATGCCTTCCAGAAGAGTGTATGATCCTGGAGGTCAGGGATTGTTTTCATTTTGTCTTTGTATTCCCAGAGCCTAGCACAGTATTTGAAACATATTAGCTTTTAAGAAATACTTATTGGACAAATTAAACTAAAGTCAAAAATAACAATTAAGCTTCTTCCTGGTATCCAAGTAAACGAGCATTTATTAAGGGTCTGCTATGCGTCGCATACTGTTGTTTGTCCATCATTCTCAGAGGACCATGATATCAGGGAGGTGATGCCATGACACACACGATTTAAGTGAGGTAAGGCTGTGCAAAGTCACCAGCCTCACTTTCTCCTCTGGAGCCATCTGGATCCAGTAGCAAGATACAGTTCAGGACAACTGGAAATGGCCCTCCGCACACTGTGTTAAATGTTTTGCAAATAGTTCATTTGATCCTCTTATCAACCCTAAGAGGTAGGTGCTATTTTAATTCCCATTTTACAGTGGATGAAAATGAGACAAACAGATGTTAAATGATTTGCCCAGAACCCGGCAGTAAATGTCTGAGGTCACATTTGAGCTCAGGCCTTCTGACTCCAGATCCAGGGCTCAATCTACACCATCACCTCACTCCTTCTACCTCTCAACAAAGTCCATTAAATTTCTGGGTAGGTCTAATCATTAGAGAATTTTTCTTTAATTCAAAAAAACATTTTTGCATCCTTGAATTTTTGTTTTTTCAAATAACAAGCGTGATTTTTTTCCTCCTTACAACCACCCCTTGATGGGGGGAGGGTGTGGCGGAGGAAGGTGGGAAGAAAAACAAAATCCTTGTAACAAATATGCATAGTCAAGTTCAATAAATTCCCACATTAGTCATGTTCAAAAATAGATGTCTTGTTCTGTATCTTGAGTCTATGACCTTATAGTCAGAAAGCAGGTAGCATAAATCATCAATACCCTGGATTCACACTGGGTCATTGCATTGGTTAGTTTTTAAGGTTTTGAAAGTTGTTTGAGTTCACAATTCTGTAATTGTATAAAATATTCTCCTGATTCTGTTGACCTCACTCTGCATTAGTTGATACAAAACTTCCCAGGTTTCTCTGAAATTGTATCTTTTATAATTTCTTCTTTGTTATTCTAAAATAGATTATATATATACATATATGTACATACACATACACATATATATATATGTGTATGTATGTATATATCATGGACTCTTTCTTTGATCTCTTTAGGATGCTGGCCAAGTCTTGGTGTTGCTACATCAAAGGGTATACATTGTTTAGAAACTTCACCCACTTTGCACCTGCTGACCTTCCTGGTTTCAACTCCACAGAACAAAAGGCTCCTTCTAAGATAAGCTCATTAGGAAACTCCCCACCATGCTACCTTGATTGACACCACCTCTTTTAACCTTCTCTCCCCACTGATTGGAAGGCTGGAGGATGGGCTACCCAACTCCCCCCAATGCCTTCCTTTATAAAGACCAGAAGAAAGATAGACTCCATTTTGCAATTACTGTTCTGCCTGGTTTCAGTTCCATGGAACAACATGGATCCTGGATACCCCCTACTGTCCCATTCCCCATCCCAAACCTCACTTTCTTTTTTATCTATTTAATTTATTTTTAGTTTTCAACATCCACTTCCACAAGATTTTGAGTTTCAAATTTTCTCCCCATCTCTACCCTCCCCCCACCCCAAGATGGCATGCATTCTGATTACCCCTTTCCTCAATCTGCCCTCCTTTCTATCACCCCACCACCACCTTCTCTTACCCCTTTCCCTTCTATTTTCCTGTAGGGCTAGATAGATTTCTCTACCCCATTGCCTGTACATCTCATTTCCCAGTTGGATATAAAAATAATTTTAATATTCTTTCTTAAAACTTTGAGTTACACATTCTCTCCCTTACTCCCACCCCACCCACCCTCATTGAGAAAGCAAGCAATTCACTACAGGTGTAGTCATGCAAAACATTTCCGTAATAGTCATGTTGTAAAAGACTAACTATATTTCCCTCCATCCTATCCCACCCTTCATTTATTCTATTGTCTCCTTTGACACTGTCCCTCCACAAGTGTTTGCTTCTGAATACCCTCTGCTCCCATTTGCCCTCCCTTCTATCATCCCCTCCACTATTATCACCTTCCCCTCTACTTTCCTATACGGTAAGATAGATTTTCATACCCAATTGAATGTATATGTTATTCTGTCCTTAAGCCAAATCCAATGAGAGTAAGGTTCACTCATTCCCTCTCATCTTCCTCCTCTTCACCTCCATTGTAAAAGCTTTTTCTTGCCTGTTTTATGTGAGATAATTTACCCCAATCTACCTCTTTTTTTCTCCTTCACCCAGTACATTCCTCTCTCTCACCCCTTATTTTATTTTAAATATCATCCCTTCATATTCAACTTGCTCTGTGCTCTCTATCCATATGTGTGTGTGTGTGTGTGTGTGTGTGTGTATGTTTATATGTATATGTATATTCCCTCCAACTACCCTAATACTGAGAAAGGTCTCATGAGTTACAAATATCATCTTTCCATGTAGGAATGTAAACAATTTAACTTTAATAAGTCCCTTATGATTTCTCTTTCCTGTTTACCTTTTCATGCTCTCTTGATTCTTATATTTGAAAGTCAAATTTTCTATTCAGCTCTGGTCTTTTCATCAAGAATGCTTGAGAGTCCACTATTTAATTAAATATCCACTTCCCCCACCCACCCAAAGGATTATACTCAGTTTTGCTGGGTAGGTGATTCTTGGTTTTAATCTTAGCTCCTTTGCCCTCTGGAATACCATATTCTAATCCCTCCAGTCCCTTAATGTAGAAGCTGTTAAATCTTGTATTATCCTGAATGTGTTTCCACAAAATTTGAATTGTTTCTTTCTGGCTGCTTGCAATATTTTCTCCTTGACTTGGGAACTCTGGAATTTGGCTACAATATTCCTAGGAGTTTTCCTTTGGGGATATCTTTCAGGAGGTGACTGGTGGATTCTTTCAATTTCTATTTTACCCTTTGGTTCTAGAATATCAGGGCACTTTTCCTTGATAATTTCTTGAGAGATGATGTCTAAGTATGTTTTTTGATCATGGTTTTCAGGTAGGCCAATAATTTTTGAATTATCTCTCCTGGATCTATTTTCCAGGTCAGTGGTTTTTCCAATGAGATACTTCACATTGTCTTCTATTTTTTCATTCTTTTGGTTTTGTTTTATGATTTCTTGATTTCTCATAGATTCATTAGCTTCTATTTGCTCCATTCTAATTTTTAAGGAATTATTTCTTTCAGTGGTCTTTTGGACCTCCTTTTCCATTTGGCCTATTCTGCTTTTTGAGGCATTCTTCTCCTCATTGACTTTTTGGACTTCTTTTGCCATTTGGATTAATCTATTTTTAAGGTGTTATTTTCTTCAGTATTTTTGGGGGTCTCCTTTAGCAACCTGTTGACTCATTTTTCATGATTTTCTTGCATCACTCATTTCTCTTCCCAATTTTTCCTCTACTTCTCCTACTTAATTTTCTTTTTTGCTTGTTTTTTATTTTTTATTTATTTTTAGTTTTCAACATTCATTTCCACAAGATTTTGAGTTACATATTTTATCCCCACCTCTATCCTCCTCCCACTCCAAGATGGCATGTATTCTGATTACCCCTTTCCACAATCTTCCCTCCCTTCTATCACCCCTCTCCACCTCCCATCCCCTTCTCCCTTACTTTCTTGTAAGGCCAGCTAGATTTACATACCCCATTGCTGGTATATCTTACTTCCCTGTTGCAAGTAAAAACAATTTTTAACATTTGTTTTTAGGTCTTTGAATTCCAAATTCTCTCCCTTCTTCCCTCCCCACCCACCCTCCTTGATAAGGCAAGCAATTCAATATAGGTATATATATATATATATATATATATATATATATATATATATATGTCATTATGCAAAACACTTCCAAAATAGTCATGCTGTGAAAGACTAACTATATTTCACTCCATCCCCTTCCTGTCTACTTTCCTGTAGGGTAAGACACCCAATTGATTGTGTGTATTATTCCCTCCTTAAGCCAAATCCAATGAGAGTAAAGTTCACTCATTCTCTTTCACCTACCCTCCTTTCCTTTCATAGAACAGGTTTTCTTGCCTCTTTTATGTGAGATAATTTCCTTCCAATATATTCCTGTCTCACCCCTTAATTTTAAGTACCTTATGATTTATCGTTCCTGTTTACCTTTCCATGCTCTCTTGATTCTTGTATTTGGAAGTCAAATTTTCTATTCAGCTCTGGTCTTTTTATCAAGAATGCTTGAAAGTCCTCTAATTGAAAATCCAGTTTTTTGCCCTGAAGTATTATGCCCAATTTTGCTGGGGAGGTGATTCTTGGTTTTAATCCAAGCTCTTTTGACCTCTGTAACATCATATTCCAAGCCCTTCAATCCTTTAACGTAGAAGCTGCTAGATCTTGTGTTACCCTGATTGTTTTTCCACAATACTTGCATTATTTCTTTCTAGCTGCTTGTGATATTTTCTCCTTGACCTGGGAACTCTGGAATCTGGCTACAATATTTCTAGGAGTTTTCCTTTTGGGATCTTTTTCAGGAGGTGATTGATTCTTTCAATTTCTATTTTACCCTCTGGTTCTGGAATATCAGGGCACTTTTCCTTGATAATTTTTTGAAAGATGATGTCTGGGCTCTTATTTAATCACAGCTTACAAGTAGTCCAATAATTTTAAAATTATCTCTCCTGGATCTATTTTCCAGGTGAGTGGTTTTTCCAATGAGATATTTCTCATTGTCTTCTATTTCTTCATTCTTTTGGTTCTGCTTTATAATTTCTTGATTCTCATAAAGTCATTAGCTTCCATTTGCTCCCTTCTAATTTTTAAGGAATTATTTCTTTCAGTGATCTTTTGGACCTCCTTTTCCATTTGGCCTATTCTTCTTTTTAAGGCATTTTTCTCCTCATTGGCTTTTTGGACCTCTTTTGCCATTTGGATTAATCTATTTTTAAGGTGTTATTTTCTTCACTATTTTGGGGGTCTCCTTTAGCAAGCTGTTGACTCATTTTTCATGTTTTTCTTGCATCACTCCCATTTCTCTTCCCAATTTTTCCTCTAATTCTCTTACTTGATTTTCAAAATCCTTTTGAGCTCTTCTATGGCCTGAGACCAATTCATATTTTTCTTGGAGGCTTTGGATGCAGGAGCTTTGACTATGGTGTCTTCTTCTGGCAATATGTTTTGATCTTCTTTGTCACCAAAGTAAGAGTTTATAGTCTGAGGTTTTTTACACTGTCTGCTCATTCTCCCAGCCAATTACTTGGCTTTTTAGCTCTTTGCCAAGGTAGATCTCTGCTTGCAGAGTAGAGAGTGCTCTGTCCCAAGATTCAGGTATTTTGTGCTGCTTTTTTCAGAGCTACTTCTATACACCTGTAAATTTTCAGTTCTTCTGAGATGGAATGATCCAATGAGAGGTGTTTACTCCTATCCTGGACTGTGCTCTAGTCTGTGAGTGATCTCAAGCACTCTTTTCTGCTGTGTAACTACCAGGAGGACTCCCTCTCCACAATCACCACAAGCTCTGCCACACCAGCACTCCCCTTCACCCTAGGACCACCAACCAGGACTGTGGCCCAGATCCAAGCAGGACAAAGCAAGAGGACCTTGCCTTAGCACAAGCAAAGAGATCCTTGCACTCCCACTCTGCTCAGCTGCTTGATTCCCTCCACCATTTGTGGGCCTGGAGCTCTGGAAGCAGCTGCCACCTCTTCTTCCTTTTCTACTTCTTCCTCTTCTTCTTCTTCTTCTTCTTCTTCTTCTTCTTCTTCTTCTTCTTCTTCTTCTGCTGCTGCTGCTGCTGCTGCTGCTGCTGCTGCTGTTAATGCCACTGCAGCCACCTCTGCCACCCCAGAGCTGGGGCTGGACTTTGCCCTTCTCTCACCCTGATCCAACAGAGTTTTGCCACTGACTGGCTAAGTTATCTTCGGCATTCGTGGTTTGAGAAGTCTGGAAACTGCCATAGCTCAGTGATTCAGGGCCCTGAGGCCTGCTCTACCCAGTGTGCTCCAGACTGATCTGTCCTGGGGCAGCCCAGGCTGGGCTGTGTTCTGCTCCCAGCATGGTGCTATAGATCCTTCCCAGTGACCATCTCTGTCATCTTGGGCTGGAGACTTGTTTAACATTATCATTTCTCATGTTCTGTAGCTCTAGAATTTATTTAGAGTCATTTTTCGCAGGTGTTTGGAGGCATCTGGGGGAAAGGTCAAGAAAGTCCCTATTTTCAGTCTGCCATCTTGGCTCTGTCCCCTGCCCCTTACTTAATTTTTAAAATCCTTTTTGAGCTCTTCCATGGCCTGCAACAAATTCACATTTTTATTAGAGGCTTTGGTTGTAGGAGCTTTGACCATATTGTCTTCTTCTGGTTGTATGTTTTGATCTTCCTTGTCAACAAAGTAAGATTTCATAGTCTGATTTTTTCCACTATTTTCTCATTTTCCCAGCCAATTACTTGACTTTTTAGCTCTTTGTCAAGGTAGGACTGTGCTTCCAGTGTGGGGAGTGTACTGTCCCAAGTTTCAGGGGTTTTGTGTAGCTATTTTCATAGATACTTCTACGGACCTATAAATTTTTAGCTCTTCCAAGGTGGTATGATCAAAGGAAAGGAGTTTATTCCTCTTCTGGCCTGTGCTCTAGTCTGTGTGTGACCACAAGCACTCTTTTCTGCCTTTCTACCACTACCAGAGGCTCTATCCTGCCCTAGAACTGTCACCCAGGATTGTGACCCAGATTAAAGCACAGGCAAAGCAAGAGAATCCTTCCTCAGTGCCAGCAAAGAGACCCCTCCAATCCCCCTGTGATACCCCCACTCTCTGTGGGCTGAGAGCTCTGGAAGCAGCAAATGTCCCTACTGCCACTGCCGCCACTCCCTTCACCCTGGGGCTTGGGCCAGACCGTGCTCCTCTCTTACCCAGGTCCCACAGACCTTTCCTACTGACCTTCTAAGTTGTCTTTGGTGTTTGTGGGTTGAGAAGTCTGGAAACCACCACAGCTGCCAGTGATTCCTACCCCTACGGCCTGCTCCTCCAGCCCTGTCTCTGCTCGCATGACCTGTGCTGAATTTCGCTCCCTCTCTCAGACTGGTGCAACAGACCTTTCTTGTCAACCTTCCAGATTGTCTTGGTCTGGAAATTTGTTTCACTCTTTCATTTTCTGGGTTCTCCTGTTCTGGAATTTCTTTAGATTCCTTTTTTACTGGTATTTGGAGGGGTTTGGGGGAGAGCTCAAGCAAGTCCCTGCTTTTACTCCACCATCTTGTCTCTGCCCCCTTCCAAAACCTCACTTTCATACCTCCTTTTGTAAGTTGTTTCCCCTTCCATTACATTGTAAACTCCTTGAAGACAAGGATTGTCTTTCTTTCTATTAATTGTATCACCAGCTCTTAGCATAGTGCCTGGCACATAGTAGGCATTTAATAAATGCTTATTGGACTGGATTGGGGCATAGCTCCAAACTGCTTTTCAAAATAGAGATAACAATTCACAGCTTTGGCAAAGGTGCATTCATGTGGCATTTTTCCTTTCAACTTTTGTCATTTTCTTTTGTTTCCTCTGCGAACATGATGGGTGAGGTAGAACTTCAGAGGTTTTTAAACTTGCATTTTCCCCCAAATTATAAGTGATTTTAAGCATTTCCTCTTGTGGTTGTTGATAACATGAATTTCTTCCTTTGAAAATCCTCATTTCAAGGGGGAAGGGAGCAGAAGGGAATAAGCATTGACCTAATCAGTGCCAGGCACTGTGCTAAGCACTTGTACAAACATTATCTCATTTGAGGCAATATTTCAAACTTAAAGCTGCTTCTTGCCAACTGTCCACCCAAAGGTTAAGGCTCCATGAGATGCTTAGCCTCGTTCATTTGTGGAATTTCTGTCTTCGTCCGGAAGCACAACCACCAAAGTAGACTTTTCCCTACCCCCAAGCTGTTAAAACTTTCCCCCTTTCCCCCTAGGGCAAGAGTTGTGTGTGTGTGTGTGTGTGTGTGTGTGTGTGTGTGTGTGTGTGTGAGAGAGAGAGAGAGAGAGAGAGAGAGAGAGACAGAGAGAGGGAGGGATAGACAGAGACAGAGAGAGACAGAGAGAAGGAGGGAGAGACAAAGACAGAGGGAGAGAGAGAGAGAGAGAGAGAGAGAGAGAGAGAGAGAGAGAGAGAGAGAGAGAGAGAGAGTCTATGGAGCCCTTCTCAGAAAAAAAAATTTAAATTAAAAAAAAGATACATAAAATTCTGAAGGAAACCAATCATCGAAATTCAGTTATCAAAATGTTAAAAAAAAAAAGGTCATAGAACTCAGGATAAGAACACCTGCTCTAAGGTTACCGCTCTAATGCTATATGCATCTTACATGTACTTACTTATTTACATGTTATTTCTCCAATTAGAATGGGAGGTCCCTGAAGGTAAAGACTGCTTTTACCTTTATTTGTATCCCCAGCACTCAGCACAATGTCTCTCACATGGCAGTGATTGATAAGTACTTATTGTGTGACTGACTGTAGAGGGGCACTAGCTTTACCATCATGGAATGGAAGTCTAGATATGTAAAGGAGCCAATTGAATACTCATTTCCAATTTGCTGTTAGCTAATGTGAGATGGAGTTTGTTTATGATAGTCCTGTCATTTTTTTCCCTTGTGTTTTCTACTTGTGGCAAAAGCAACAAATCATCTTGACACACTGCCAAGGGAGACATGATTTTGAATTATCTACTAAGGGTGCACTAATTATAGCTGAATAAAATGTGCCTTTTTGTATGTTTTTGCAAGAAGATCCAATTTCCCTAGTATGGTTTTTCCAATTGTCTCTTTGCTATCTCTTTCCATTTTTGAATACTTTCAACCAGCCAGGATTCCTTAGCAGTTAATAAATAATGGAAAGTCAAAGAGGTATGTGGATTCTTAAACTTTCCCATGTGTAGAACATTCTGTTCCATGAGTTGTGAACAATCAGAGCCTTAACTAGTTGAGAGGTATGTGTGCTATGGATTGGCCCCTATGTTCCAGTACAGGTGATTGCCCAAGGGTAGAACTGTATCCCAGCATAGGAAATTTAAAGGTGCCTCACCAGTGATTGTATTCTTCCAAGAAGGAAGGCAGAGGCAAGGTTTGGTGACAGGATAAGACCTGGTATTCGGCCATGGCAGAAAGAGACTGGTTTTGGGTGTTAGAGTAGCTATGACTAGATAAGACCAGTGACAGGACAGAAAGAATAGAGGGACATCAATGTCCTGATGCAAAAGCGATTTGATTCTATATCAGGGTTCCTTGGCAGAGAGCAAAGTTAAAGAGATGGAAACTCAGGCCCTGCCTAAGAATGTAGAGGGCTTCCTGGTCATGTTCTCAGGAAACTTGCAAACTCAGTGCTAACAGTGGTGTCCCAAAGTCAGCCTTGCAAAGTGGCTTGGTGCATGGGAGAGGGACTATCTTTGGAATGAGCTGAAGACTGGGCAGCCCCTACTCCCTGGGCCCATCCATGATTGATATGTAGATTGGCAGCTCTTAATGGAAGAAGGGAAGCAACACTGTTACCCCCATCAGAGGATCATCCCTTTCTGAAAATCCCTCTATCTCACTGATCCTGGGGATCTTATCTTTCTCCTGTAGTTTTGTCTTTTAGGACTTCTCAAACTTTCTTTGGCTCACTCTAGGGAAAGGTCAAGAGAACCAAATTAAAAGTGCTGTGGACTGCCCAGGAGATAGAGAATCACTTCTCCAGAACTAGTAGGTGTCTGCAGCAACTCAGCATGGCATTCATCAGCAGAGAAGTTAGGGTAGAGGAGAGATTCTTCCAAAGTAGCTTGGCATAGGAGGGAGCTAACCCATACTAGAAGGCTATGTCTCTTTCAGAATTCCTCCAACTTCCCCATATATTGTTCTTTCGCTAAAAGCTTTTCCTTCTTAAACTACTACTTGCACTTTCCCAATGGGGTGGGAGGATATTGCTTGGAAATTAAGGTATCTCTATATGAATAGAGAGGCCCTCCTCCCTACTTGTTTATTTCTTGAGTCATCAAACAGGATGTCACTGCTCTTGAAAGGTGCAACCCTTGTGGGGAGACTGTTGCTGTTGCTTAGTTATGTCTGATTTTTTGTGACCCCATGGATTCTACTGTCCAGGGGGTTTTCTTGATAAGGACACTGGAGTGGTTTGCCATTTCCTTGCCCAATGGATTGAGGTAAACAGAGATTAAGTGACTTGCCTGGGTCACACAGGTAGTGAGTGTCTGATGTCAGATTTGAACTCAGGTCTTCCTGATTTCAAGTCCAGTGCCCTATCCACTGAGCTTCCAAACTTCCCCTTGTAGGGGAGGGAAGGGATTTTTTTAATGGCCCCAGGAGAGTTAGGAGGAATGAGTTTATTTCTTGCTCTGACAAACTCTGGCCCCTTTTTTCCTCCTTTGTAAAATGAAGAACTTGGACTTGTGATTTGATTGTTTTAGGGAACTCCCAGGTGAAGAAACTCCTTCTACCAATTCAGGCTGACATCTGCTCTGCAACTAATTGTCTTAGAGTTGCCTAGAGAAACTAAGAGAATAAGTAACTTGCCCCAGGTCACACTTGCCCCAGATCCCCAGGATCAGTGAGATAGAGGGATTTTCAGAAAGGGATGATCCTCTGATGGGGGTAACAGTGTTGCTTCCCTTCTTCCATTAAGAGCTGCCAATCTACATATCAATCATGAATGGGCCCAGGGAGTAGGGGCTTCCCAGTCTTCAGCTCATTCCAAAGATAGTCCCTCTCCCATGCACCAAGCCACTTTGCAAGGCTGACTTTGGGACACCACTGTTAGCACTGAGTTTGCAAGTTTCCTGAGAACATGACTGGAACTCCCTCCACATTCTTAGGCAGGGCCTGACCTTCCATCTCATTATATGTCAGGGGCTAGATTTGGACCCAAGTCCTCCCTAGCTTTGAGGCTGGCTCTCTATCCATTATGCCACATGCCTCTCAGAGAGAAGGGGCCATTTATGAAGCAAGGAGGCATTAAAGTGTGGAATGTAGGAGACCCATGAAAGGGTTAGCTTTGAGGAAGGACACATCATCGGAGACAATAGGAGAGGTTGAATGAAAATACAATGATATTTCATGATGAGAATAAGGAAGGACATCAGGTCGCTTTGATCTCACTCAGAAAAATATGAGGTAAGAGAGGGTCAAGGCATAACATAGTCAGATCCTTATCTACTGTGAACCACTGACTAGGAAGCTGCCTGAACCTGAAACAACATTCAAAAAGATGACTAGGCTCCACAGAGCACCCTAGAGTTCATGATCACTGATCCTTCAGAGTCCTTTTCCCCAGTGGCCAGCCATCCTATATGTTTTCCTTTGGTACTCATGATGGCTAGATGCATGTCTAGTTCCATGATTGTGCTATACTAATACAAATAATATTTATACCTTTATATGTTGTCATAAGCTATATACATTTGTCATGTATGGGGAGAGGGAATGTCTTTGGACATATAGACTCAATGGAACTTCCAAACACATCCCCATCCACAAGTTCATACCCCACTATTACTTTTCCTTTCAAAATGTTTCTTCTTATAACACTAGTATCAAAAATGCTGACATAATAAGTAAATTATTTGGTGTCATTTCATTAAAATGTCAACAAATGTTTGTAACTTATTGAGGAGTGTCTGGTTTCCATAGTGACCAAAACAAACTCATCCAAGAATCTGAAAATCATTTCATGTGGCATCCACTTCAATGTGTCAAAATAGTGGCTGAACTTTGAAAAATTCTGGCATACTCTGAAATCTTTCAAAAGTGATAAAAATGGAGGATTTTATGGACATGAAATTTATTCTCTCAGATCTCATTTTACTGCCCCCTTGACTCTCCTCCAACAAAAAACAAGAAATAAAGCCAAAACTATTTCACCAGAAAAAGCAAGTTTCCCTACACTTTGATAAATGTAGTTTATTTCAGTGTTTTACATTTTTTGTCTGCTATGTATATATCTTCAAGTTCTTAGGAATGAAAAGAATTTTTTTAACCAAGAATTATAATTGGAAAAAAATTCAAGAAATTACCCTGAAATGTTACTCAGAATACCCAAATTCACATGCTTGCTATTTTTCATTTATAAATTCTAAAAGAGTAAACTTTAAACTCCATTGGGCCTTTCATTAGGTTCTTAACAACATTCCTACTATATAAATCAGATTCTCACTGTTGCATAAATCCCTCATTGACACTAAGTTAGATGCTTAGGAAAATGTATTTACCCTGTCAAATCCTAAGGAGATCATTTCATTTCATCTGAAAGGGCAAATGAGAAAACATCCCTATGGAAAAGGGGTCTGGATTTTGAATCATTGTTTTTGGGTTCAAGTCCCACATCTCCCCAGAACATTGTAGGCTCTTAATAAATCCATGTTTCTTTGGTTTGTTTCTATCTTCATAAGTTTTTTTATGTCACAATGTCTTTGATCCCAATTTCATTCTTTGTAATTTGAGAAGGAAAAAGAAATGCTATCTAATATTCCTTATAGTTCCAAATCCTATGACCTTATATCCTGAAAACTACTTTCACCCAAAGTCAAGTGAGTCCTTAATCCCAAAGCAGACAGGCCCATGGCCTCATTGAAAGCTTGCTGA
The DNA here is from genome assembly GCF_011100635.1 of Trichosurus vulpecula. Lineage (NCBI taxonomy): Eukaryota > Metazoa > Chordata > Mammalia > Diprotodontia > Phalangeridae > Trichosurus > Trichosurus vulpecula. Next base: position 97,362,148 of record NC_050578.1, on the reverse strand, counting down.
ATGGGGAATTGTGAAAACTGAGATCTATTCATGTTTAGCCATGAACTGTCTGACCTTATGTTTCCTTATCTGTAAAATGTCAGTGTTGGAGCGGACACTCAAGGTTTCTTCCAAGTCTATAATTATATGATTAGTGTACTCGCTCAAAATTTTCTCTGGGACTTGGATTTTGTTCTTGGTTTCATTTTACCATAATCATGAATAAAAAGCACAGAATCGTGTGCCCAGAGACTAAAGGAAAGAGAGAAGGCTGGAGGTTAAGGAACCTAAGGCAATTGGGCAGTTCATAGGATCATAGAGAGGTAAATGACCTTACAGGGCATCTGAGCCAACCCTTCATTTTGAAGAGGAAACTGAGCCCTGTGAAGTTAAGTGACCTAACTAAGGTGATATAGGTAATATCAGAAGTGAGATTTCAATCTAGTTTTTGTGACTTTAGAACCAGATAATTTAGAAATAATCTCAGAGAAAAGGTGCTAGCATTATAGGACAGAGGGAGAGGGAGAGGGTTGTGGTGGGAAAAGCTTCTTGCAGAAAGTAAGACTTTAGTTGAAACTTTAAGGAAGCCAGGGACACCAGAAGAATGAAGAGGGAGAGCATTCCAGGCATGGGGGACAGCCAGGGAAAATATGTGGAGTTGAGAGATGGATTAATATATTTTATACTTCTTTTTCCCTCAAGAAAAAGATCACAGGAGGGAGGACAGGGTGCAAATAACAAATGTGGAGTCTGGACCAGGAGAAACAATGAAAATTAGCTAAGCATTTGGACTTTTTGTAAATTAAATGATTTTAAAAAGAAAGAAACAAACAGTTGTAAGAGTGAAATTACTTCCACAAGATTATTAATGGGGAAACAGATAGAATTGAGGTCTATGTGAAGTGGCAGTAGGCATTTAAAGAAAAGATCATAGGATTTGAACATGAAAGGACCTTAAAAAGCTGCTAGACTAATCTCACAATGTTACAAATGAGAAAGCTGAAGCTCAGAGAGGTGAAATATTGCACCAAATCACTCAGGTAACAAGTGAGAGATAGGATGTGAAGGCAAATGTCCTGATCATTGCTCATTCCAGTATGCTACATAGCCTTCTTAATGTTTTTGGGGATGTCTAACCCCAGTATTTCTTGCTGGTATGAGTAATGGTGAAACAGAACAGTCTTCACAACTACACTAATGTATCTATTGTCCTTTTATTCTTTCGTATCTCAGAGACAAATTTTACTTAGAAAATTTGATTTGCTTGCTTAGTGGTTAGATTAAGATACTAATAAATAAATAAGATATAAAAATAAAATTTTAAAAATAATCCTAGCAAATTAAAATGCCACATTGTTCTTTCTTTCTTTGTTCCTCGGCTATCTTATTAATGTGAAAACAGCTTTAATGTTTCTTTTTTGTGATACTTTTTTTTCAAAAATATAGTTTTATTTATTTTGGAAAATATTTCCCAATCACATATTAAAAAATTAACATTCTTTTTAAAAAAAATTTAAGTTCTGAATTTCCTTCCTTTCTCCCACCCCTCCCTTGCTGTAACAACAATGCTGCTTGCCACTACTGCGGCTCTGTAAGACCAACAACACCAGCACACAGGAAGCCTGCTAGCACAATTTCTTTGATCTGCTTTTCTAAGGAAAGCAACTTTGGAGGTTAACAATCTCACTTTAATTATACATACACATATCATTCACTTAGTTCAGGGGGAAAAGCCAGCACCCTGAACTTCAGAGCAAATACAAACAGAAATTACAAACAGAGACAATATAAACAGCGCAAACACACACAGTTATCAACAGGCAGGCCTCTAGCTGTCTGACCAAAAATTAAATAGTTACCAAAGAGAGAGCCACCAACATCTGGGTTTTCAAAGCTGGGGGCGGGGGGGGGCGGGCTCCAGCAGCTACCCAGAGTCTCTTCTGGTCAAATCACATGACACCTTTCCAGTGAGTGAGAGCCCCGAAACAAAATGCCAACCTTAGATCTTAGATCTGACCCTTCTAAGGGTCAGAGGGCATCACAACCATGTGACTAAAACCTATGTGAACTAAGCTTTCTTATTTCTTAAGCAGGTCAAAGACTGTTGATTCAATCAAAGAAACAAAAGACAAAAAAAAGTCCACTTTGCTTTCGATTACATTGAAGGTATTTGATTACCTTAGCATTCTAAAAGAGAAAACAAAAAGTCCCACCCTAATTACCATAACACTTGCCCATTCAAAAGGCAAGCAATATAGTGTCAATTATATATATATATATATATATATATATATATACGTATATATATATATATATATATATATATATATACAATATATAAAGTTATGCAGAATAGACTTCCATATAAGCCATGTTGCAAAACAAAACACACACATATACACAAAAAAAGAAAGTTAAAAAAATATCTGCAAACAGAATTCATCAGTTTTCTCTCTGGAGGTGCATAGCATTTTTCACCATGGGTCCTTAGGAATTATATTGTATCATTTTCTTGATCAGAGTAGCTAAGTCTTTCACAGACGATCACCCTTACAATGTTGCTGTTATTATGTACAATGTTCTCCTGGTTCTGCTCACTTCAGTTGCATGAGGTCATATAAATCTTCCTAAATTTTTCTGAAACTATCTTGCTTCATTTCTTACAGGACAATATTATGCCATCACAATCATATTTCTTTGTAATATATACACTTCATAATATAGTTTGAAATCTGGTACTCCAAGACAATCTTCCTTCACATTTTTTTTTCATTTATTCCCTACTATTCTTAATCTCTTGTTCTTCCAGATAAATTTTATCATTTTTTAGCTCTATGAAATAATTGTTTGGTATTTTGATTGGGCTAGTCATTCCCCAATTGATGGACATCCCTTTGATTTGCAATTCTTTTCTACTACAAAAAGAACCTGCTATAAAAATTTTTTGTACAAATACATCTTTTCCCCTCTTCTTTGATTTCTTTGGCATGGAGACCCAGTAGTGGTATTGCTGAGTCAAAGAGTATGAACAATTTTGTAGACCTGGGGGCAGAGTTCCAAATTGTTCTTTAAAATGATTGGATTAGTTTACTACCCCACCAACAGGGCATTAGGGCCTCAGTTTTTCCATATTACCTCCAGCATTTCTCATTTTCCCTTTCTGCCATGTTAGCCAATCTGATCGGTTTGAGGTATTATGTCACAGTTGTTTTAATTTGTATTTCTCTAATCATTAATGATCTAGAACATTGTTTTATATGACTGTTGATAGCTTTGATTTCTTCTTCTGAAAACTGCTTGGTCATATGTTTGGACCATTTATTAATTATGGAGTAGCTCAAGGTTTTAGAAATTTGGTTTAGTTCTGTGTATATTTGAGAAGTGAGACCTTTATCTGAGAAATGTGCCATAAATTTTCCTCCAGTCTCCTGTTTTCATTCTAATTGTGGCTATGCTAGTTTTCTTTGTGCAAAAAACATTTTCATTTCATGAAATCAAAATTATCCATTTTACTTCCTGTAATCCTCTACATCTCTTGTTTCATCATAAACTCTTTCTTAATTGATAGATTTGACAGGTACATTTTCCCATGATTCCCTAATTTACCTATGCTATCACCCTTTAAATCTAAATCGTTTATCACATTGAACTTATCTTGGTATATGTAGTAAGATGGTGGTCTATTCCTAGTTTCTGCCAGACTGCTTTCCAGTTTTCCCAGCAATTGTTGTCAGATGTTGAGTTCCTACCCCCAAAGTTTCAATCTTTGGGTTTATCAAAAAACTACATTAGTATGGTCATTTACTACTGTGTATTATGTATCTAATCTATTGCACTGATGCACCACTCTATTTCTTAGCCAGCACCAAATTATATTTATTACTACTGCTCTGTAATGTAGTTTGAAATCTGGTACTGCAAGGCCATCTTCATTCACATTTTTTTTTCATTTATTCCCAACTATTCTTAATCTTTTGTTCTGCCAGGTAAATTTTGTTATCAGTTTTTTAGCCCTATAATTCTTTGGTATTTTGATTGGGATGGCACTGAATAAGTAAATTAACTTAAGTAGAATTGCCCTTTTAATTATATTAGCTCAGCTACCCATGAGCAATTAGTAGTTCTCCAATTCCTTAGATCTATTTTTTTTTATTTCTGTAAAAAGTGTTGTGTAATTGTATTCTAATAGTTCCTGGGTTTGTCTTGGCAGGTAGACGCCAAAGTATTTTATATTGTCTGCGATTATTTTAAATAGAATTTATCTTGCTATCTTTTGTTGCTATGTTTTGTTGATAGTATAAAGAAACATTAATGATTTGTGTGGGTTTAATGTATATCCTGCAACTTTGTTGAAGTTAATTGTTTCAACCAGTTTTTTCATTGATTCTCTAGGGTTCTTTCAGCATACCATCATATCATCTGCAAAGAGTGATAGCTTTGTTTCCTCATGCCTTTTTTATTCCTTCATTTTTTTCTTGTCTTATTGCTATAACTAGCACTGCCAGTACATTATTGAATTATTTTAATACTGATGATGGATAACCTTGATTAACCTCCGAGTTTTTGGGAAAGTTTCAAGTTTATCCCCAGTTCAGGTAATGCTTGCTCTTGGTTTTAGAAAGCTAGTACTTACCATTTTGGAAAAGGTTCCATTTATTTCTTTGTTTTTTTAGTGTTTTTAATATGAATGGGCATTGAATTTTTCTCAAAAGCTTTCTGCATCTATAGATATAAACATGTTTTTCTGTTGTTTTTGTTATTGATATTGTCAATTATGCTTAGAGTTTTCCAGATATTGAACAATCCCTGCATTCCTGGCACAAATCCCACTTGGTCATAGTGTATGAATTTTGCAATATAATTAAGTTATCCTTTTGCCAGAATTTTATTTGTTTACATTGGTATTCATTAAGGAAATTGACCTATAGTTTTCTTTCTCTTATTTTGCTCTGGCTTGCTTAAATATCAAAACCTTATTTGCATCATAAAGGGAGTTTGGTGGGACTCTTTTGTCTATTTTTTTCAAATAGTTTATAGAATATTGGTCTTATTCCTTAAATAATTGGTAGAATTCACTTGTGAATACATTTGGTCCTGGGGATTTTTTTCTCAGGGAATTCATTTATGTATAGTTCAATTTCCTTTTCCAAGATAGCATTACTTAAGTTTTCTATTTTGTCTTCTGTTAATCTGGGCATTTTATATTTTTGTATATATTCTTTCATTTTATTTAGGCTGTCAGCTTTACTGGCATATAATTAGAAAAATAATTCCTAATAATTCCTTTGATTTCATCTTTATTGGTGATTCATTTATCTTTTCATTTTTGATATTGGTGATTTTGTTTTCTCCTTTAGTTTTTAAAATCAAATTAATAAACTGTTTACCCATTTTATTGGTTTTCCCATAAAACTAATTTCTCATTTTATTTACTAGATTAATGGCATACTTTTGATTTCCTTAATCTCTCCTTTGATTTTCAGGATTTCTATTTTGATGTTTAATTGGTGATTTTAAATTTTTTTCTGATTTTTAGTTGCATGTCCAATTCATTGATCTGTTCTTTCTCTGTTTTATTGATGTAAGCATTTAGAGATATACAATTTTCCTTTAAGCATTGCTTTCACTGAATGCTGCAAATATTGGAATGTTGTCTCATTGTTGTCATTCTCTTTAATGAAATTATTGATTGCTTCTATGATTTGTTCTTTGACTCACTTGTTCCTTAGTATTTGATTAGTTTTCAATAAATTTTGATCTATGTTTCCATGGCCTTTTATTGAATGTAATTTTTATTGCATTATGATCAGAAAGGGGTACATTTAACATTTCTGCTTTTCTGCATTTGTTTGGGAGGTTTTATCCTTTAATAAATGCTCAGTTTTTCTGAATGTGCAATGTACAGCTGAGAAAAAGATATATGCCTTTCTACTCATATTCAGGTTTCCCCAAAGGTCTATCAAAGCTAATCATTCTAAAATTCTATTCATGTCCTTAACTTCTTTCTTATTTACTTCATGATTAGATTTATCTAGCTCTGAGGGGAGAAAATTGAAGTCCCCCACTAGTATAGTTTTACTGTCTATTTCCTCTAATAATTGATTTAACTCTTCCTTTAAGAATTTGGATGCTATGACACTTGGTACATATAAGTTTAACATTGATATTATCTCATTGTCTCTTGTGCCTTTTAGCAAGATATAGTTTCCCTGCTTATCTCTTTGAATTAAGCCTGTTTTTGTTTTTGCTTTCTCTGAAATCATGATTGTGATTCCTGACTTTTTTATTACAGCTGAAGCATAATATATTCTGCTCCATCCCTTTATTTTAACTGTGTGTATTGCTAGGTTTCAAGTGTTTTGTTTTGTAAGCAACTTAGTGTTTGATTCTGGTTTCTAATCTATTCTGCTATCTCCAAGCAAGTTCATCCTATTCACGTCTATAGTTATGATTGCTAACCATTTCATTTATTTCCTTCCACCTCTTCTCTTTCTCTCTCTTTCTCTTTCTCTTTCTCTTTCTCTTTCTCTTTCTCTTTCTCTTTCTCTTTCTCTTTCTCTTTCTCTTTCTCTTTCTCTTTCTCTTTCTCTTTCTATCTCTCTCTCTCTCTCTCTCTCTCTCTCTCTCTCTCTCTCTCTCTCTCCCCTAACCCTTTACTCAAAAGTCTTGTTTGGTTTCTGACCAGTACTACCTCCCTTAATTTTCCTTTGCTTCTATTACCCTCACCTTTTCTCTCATCCCCTTCCTTTAGTACTTTCTTATTGGTTAAGATAGATTTCTGTACCCAAATGCGTGTGTGTGTGTGTGATGTGTGTGTGTGTGGGGGGGTGTGTGTATGTATTCTTTCCTCTTTGAACTAATTTAGTTGAGAGTAACATTCAAGCATTGCCTGCAACCCCTGTCCCCAGCACTTCCCCTTCTACTGTAAAAGCTGTTTCTTGCATATGTCTTTTATAAGAGATAATTTTCCCATTTCTTCTCCCTTCCCCCTTCTCCCAGAGCATCCTGCTTTTTCACTCATACATTTTTTTGGCAATCATCTCAACATTATTAACTCACATCTATGCCCTCTGCCTATGTATACTCCTTCTAACTGTTCTAATAATGATAAAGTTCTTAAAAGTTACATGTATTATCTTCCCATATGGAAATGCAAACTGTTTGACCTTACTGAGTCATTTATGATTTCTCTTTCATGCTTGCCTTATGTTTCTCTTGAGTCTTGCATTTAAATATGGAATTTTCTTTTTAGCTGTGGTCTTTTCATCAGGAATGCTTATAAGTCCTCTATTTCATTAAATACCCATTTTCCCCCATTAAAGGATTATACTTAGTCTTCTTGGTTATATTATTCTTGGTTGTAATCCTAGCTCTTTTGCTTTTTCAAATATCATATTCTAAGCCTTCCACTCCTTTAAGGTGCTAACTGTTTAATGTTGTGTAACCCTGACTGTGACTCTACAATATTTGAATGTTTTTTTTCTGGTTCCTTGAAGTATTTTCTTTTTGACCTGGGAGCTCTGAAATTTGACTATAATATTCCGGGAATTTACATTTGGGGATTTCTTTCAGGTGATGATTGGTGAATTCTTTTAGTTTCTATTTTATTTTTTAGTTCTAAGACATCAGGGCAGTTTTCCATGATAATTTCTTGAAATGTGATGTCTAGGCTTTTTCTTTAATCATAGTTTTCAGATGGCCCAATAATTCTTAAATTATCTCTTCTTTTATCTATTTTGCAGGTGAGTGTCATTTTTCTGAGGAGATATTTCTCATTTTCTTCTATTTTTCCCCCTTTTGACTTTGTTTTTATTGTTTCTTGATGTCAAATGGCATCATTAGCTTTCATTTGCCCAATTCTAAATTTCAAGGAATTATTTTCTTCAGTGAGCTTTTTTCATGTGGCTAAATCTGCTTTTTTTAAAAAAAATTATTTGTTTATTTGTTTTAGTTTTCAACATTCACTTCTATAAGATTATGAGTTCTAAATTTCTCTCTCTTCTCTCTGCTTCTCCCTCCCCAAGATGGCATGCAATCTGATATAAGCTATACAAGTACAATCATTTTAAGTCTATTTCCACATTAGTCATGTCGTAAAGAAGTATTAGAATGTAAAAGAAAAACCATGAGAAAGAAGAAAAAAGAGAAAAGAGTGTGGTGCAATCTGCATTCAGACTACATAGTTATTTCTCAGGATGCAGATAGCATTTCCATCATGAGTCCTTGGAATTGTCTTAGATCCCTGTATTGCTGAAAAGAGTTAAATCTATCAAAGCTGGTCATCACAAAATGTAACTTTTACTATGTACAATGTTCTCTTGGCTCTGCTCACCTTACTCAGCATCAGTTCATACAAGGTTTTTTCCAGATTTTTCTGAAGTCCACCGTTCATGATTTCTTATGGAACAATAGTGTTCCACTACATTAATATACCGCAACTCATTCACCCATTCCCTCAATTGATGGGCATCTCCTCAATTTCCAATTCTTGGCCACCATAAAAAGAGCTGCTGTAAATATTTTGTTCATGTGGGTCCTTTTCCCATTTGTATGATCACTTCAGGATACAGCCTTAGAAGTAGTATTGCTAGGTCAAATGGTCTGCAGAGTTTTATAGCCCTTTGGGCATAGTTCCAAATTGCTCTCCAGAATAGTTGGATAAGTTCACAACTCCACTAACAATGCTTCAGTGTTCCAATTTTCCCACATCTTCTCCAGCATATATAATTTCCTTGTTTTGTCATGTTAGCCAATCTGATCGGTGTGATGTGGTATCTCAGAGTTGAACTAATTTTCATTCCTCTAATTAATAGTGATTGAGAGTATTTTATATGACTATAGATAGTTTTAATTTCTTCATTAGAAAACCGCCTGTTCATATTCTATGATTTATCAGTTAGGGTATGACTTGTATTCTTATAAATTTGACTCATTTCTCTATATATTTTAGAAATGAGCCCTTAATTAGAGATACTAGCTATAAAATTTCTTTTCCAGCTTTCTGCTTCCATTCTAATCTTGACTGCATTGTCTTTGTGCAAAAACTTTTCAATTTAGTGTTATCAAAATTATCCATCTTGTATTTCATAATGTTCTCTCTCTCTTGTTTGGTCATAAATTCTTCCATTCTCCATAGATCTGACAAGTAAACTATTCCTTGCTCTCCTAATTTGCTTATAATCTCACTCCTTATGTCTAAATCATGTACCCATTTTGACCTTATCTTGGTATATACTGTAAGGTGTTGGTCTATACCTATTTTATGTCATACTATTTTCTAATTTTCCCAGCAGTATTTGTCAAATAATGAGTTTTTCATCCCAGAAGCTGGAGTCTTTGAGTTTATCAAACAGTAGATTGCTAATGGTCATTGACTACTGTGTCTTGTGTAATTAACCTATTCCACTGATCCACCACTCTTTCTCTTAGCTAGTACCAAGTAGTTTTGATGATTGCTGGTTTATAATACAGTTTTCGATCTGGTATGGCTAGAACACATACCCTTGCATTTCTTTACATCAATGCCCTTGATATTCTAGACCTTTTGTTCTTCCAGATGAATTTTGTTATTATTTTTTCTAGCTCTATACAATAATTTTTTGGTAGTTTGATTGGTATGGCACTAAATAAGTAAATTAGTTTAGGATTTTTTTTAGCTCAGCCTACCCATGAGCAACTGATATTTTCCCAATTATTTAGATCTGACTTTATTTGTGTGAAAAGTATTTTGCACTTGTGTTTATATGAATGCATGTTTATATGATTTCTGTGTTTGTCCTGGAAAGTAGAGTCCCAAGTATTTTATGTGATCTACAGTTACTTTAAATGGAATTTCTCTTTCTATCTCTTGCTGCTGGGCTTTGTTAGTAACATATAGAAATATAGATGGTTTATATGAGTTTATTTTATATCCTGCAACTTTGCTCAAGTTGTTGATTATTTCAAGTAGTTTTTTAGTTGATTCCCTAAGTATACCATCATATCATCTGCAAAGAGTGATAGCTTTATTTCTTCTTTGCCTATTCTAATTCTTTTAATTTCTTTTTCTTCTAATATTGCTAAAATTAACATTTCTAGTACAACATTGAATAACAATGGTGATAATGGGCATCCTTGTTTCACCCCTAATCTTACTGGAAATGCTTCTAGCTTATCCCCATCACATATAAGGCTTACTGATGGTTCTAGACAGATGCTACTTACCATTTTAAGGAAGACTGCATTGATTCCTATGCTCTCTAATGTTTTAATAGGAATGGGTGCTGTATTCTGTCAAAAGCTTTTTCTGCATCTTTTGAGATAATCATAAAATTTCTGTTAATTTTTTTATTGATATGGTCAATTATGCTGATAATTTTCTTAATATTGAACCAGAACTACATTCCTGGTATAAATTCCACCTTAGTCATAGTGTATTATCCTCATGTTAAGTTGCTGTAATCTCTTGGCTAATGCTGCATTTAAAATTTTTTGCATCTATATTCATTAGGGAAATTGATCTATAATTTTCCTTCTCTGTTTTTGCTATTCCAGGTTTAGGTATCAGCAACTTATTTGTATCATAGAAAGAATTTGGTAAGACTCCTTTGCCTATTTTTCCAACAAGTTTATACAGTATTGAAATTAATTGTTCTTTAAATTCACTTGTGAATCCATCTAGCCTTGGAGATTTTTCTTCTCACTGAGTTCGTTGATGGCTTGTTTGTTCAATTTCTTTTTATGAAATGGGGTTATTTAAGTATTTTATTTCCTCTCCTGTTAATCTGGGTAATTTATATTTTTGTAAATATTCATCCATTTCACTAAGATTGCCAAATTTATTATCATACAGTTGGGCAAAGTTTTAATTTTGTCTTCATCAGTGGTGAATTCATCCTTTTCATTTTTGTAGTGGTAATTTGGTTTTCTTCTTTAATTTGTTTAGTTAAATTAACCAAAGGTTTATCTTTTTTATTTTTTTTCATAAAACCAGTTCTTAGTTTTATTTATTAGTTTAAATAGTTTTCTTAATTTCAATTTTATTAATCTCTCCTTTGATTTTCAGAATTTCTAATTTGATATTTAATTGGGGATTTTTAAATTGTTCATTTTCTAGCTTTTTTAGTTGTGCACCCAATTCATTGATCTCTTTCTCTATTTTATCCATATAGGCACTTAGAGATAGAAAATTTCCCCTAAGAGCTGCTTTGGCTGTATCCAATAAGTTTTGGTATATTGTGTCATCATCATCATTCTCTTGGATGAAGTTATTGATTGTTTCTGTGATTTATTGTTTGACCTACTCATTCTTTAGGCTTAGATTATTTAGTTTCTGATTGATTTTTAGTCTATGTTTCCATGCCCCTTTAATATATAATTTTTATTGCATCATGATCTGAAAAGGATATACTAATAGTTCTGCCTTTCTGACTGGTTGTGAGGTTTTTTGCCCTACTACATGGTCAATGTTTGTGTATGTGCCATGTACCACTGCGAAAAAGGTATATTCCTTTCTACCCCATCTCCAGAGGTCTACCATAGCTAAACTTTCTAAAATTCTATTCACCTCCTTAACTTTTTTCTTGTTTATATTGTGGTTAGATTTATCTCATTCTTAGAAGCGGAGGTTGAGATCCCCCACTAGTATAGTTTTGTTGTCTACTTCTTCTTGTAACTCACTTAACTTCTCCTCTAAGAATGTGTATGCTGTACCACTTGGTGCATATATGTTTAGTACTGAGGTTACTTTATTATCTACTGTACCTTCTAGCAGAATGTGGTTTCCTTTCTTATCTCCTTTAATCAGATCTATTTTTGCTGTTATTTCTGCATCAGGGTAGGAGGGATTAGAGTTGTTTACCTGGCCATTATGTCTCCTGGAAGTTCAAGAAGATGAGTTTCAAACCTTTTGGCTGCAAGCCTCAGGAGTAGATGTATCATGGCGAGTGGCGTTGCACTGCTGCCTCTCATTGCTTCAACAGACTCCCGTCCTGTGTTGGGAGGCCTGGGGATCTCCTTCGATTTCGGGTGCCCAGCTTTCTCCCAGCCTGGCTTGCTGGCTAGTTTCTGCAGCTGCTTCCACTTTGGTGCTGTGTGGTACAGCTCCGCACACTGAGCACTCTCCCAGCCTGTAGATCCATCCCATCAACCTTTCGGCCTCTCCTGGCTTGGAAATTTGCCCCACTCAGTCTACTAGTGGCTTCTAATTCTCTCAAATCTGCTCAGATTCACTTTTTTAGAGGAATCTGATAGAACTTGTGAGAGAGCTCCAGTAAGATGCTGTTTTCATGTGACCATCTTGGCTCCGCCCAAGGAACCCAATAGCAATTTTGGCTCTGTTCCTGGTTTGGGAGGTTGGGGGCAGGGAGAGGAATAGCATGGTCCCAAACTTCAGGCCTTTTTGCACTGTTGTTTCGGAGCTAGTTCTGGGGATTTAGAAGTTTTCGGTGCTTCCAAGGTGGTATGATCTGGGGAGATGAGTGATTGCTCTCCTGGTCTGTACTCTTGTCTTTAACCAAGAAGGGCCAATTATCTCTTGAGATTTCAATAGATACTGCTATTTTGGGCCCCCCCGCTTCTTCTTGACTGAAAGTTTTCCTCTTAACTCTTGAACTATAACCCAGATGTAGGTATAAGCAAAGGAAATGTCAAGCATCTCCTTCCATGCCTTCCAGTCCTATATCCATTGCTATCATAGAGGTCCCCTATATGTGACCAGTTGCCACATCCTCTTACCATCGCTGGCTTGAGACTTCCCAAAGGTGCTGCTGCTTTTGTTGCTACCACCTAATCTTGCCACTCATGTTGTATAAATGTGTGCTCCAAGCCAGCCTCCAGTCCCATGTTACAGATCTCTCCTTCCAACCTCCAAATTTTCTTGGACTGTAAAACTTTCACTCTGGCCTTTTCTTGGCTTTCCCACTTCAGATTTCAATTTGAGGCATTATTTTAAAGTTGATTGGAGAAGAATGTTGGGAAAAGTCAGTTGATTGCTTCTTCTGCTCCACCATCTTGGCTCCTCCTCTGGAAGAGTGTGGTTTGATGGTCTTTTCATTGCCTAGAGTTCAAAGAGAATGCTACTTGTAACCAATGTCAGAAGTTGGGTCATATATTGCTGAGCCAGAGGTTGAAAATATCTATCTATTTACTTATTTATTTATACATATTTATTTGTTTATTCATTCACTTATTTATTCTATTAAATTTCATAATTAGAAAGTCCTTTATTCCAAAGGAGATCTGTTGGCTAAATTAAAGGTTCTAGAGCTAATTCAAATGATGCCCTTTATGAATAAGTTCAAAACGTCTTTCATAACCATCGCAAAATCCATAACCTGTAACTTCATCACAGAAAACACGTAAATTATAGCTTAGTGGGTTTCTCCTCCCTCTTGCTTCATTAAACTTAAGAGATTCTCTTAAAGGAAGTTTGAAATATTATTCTATACCACAATAGAAACAATCCAAAATAAGCAGGCTGTACTGGTGGCAGACAGAGGGGAAGATGGAAAAAAATCATTCATATAATAATATTGTTAACTTTTCTTCTTGTCACTCTTGTTCAACTGGTCCATCATGAAATTTCCTTGCCAAAGTCTCTTATTTCAATCCATTCTGAGGCACTGTACCAGAGAAGTAGGTGTGGAGGCTGAGAGTAGAAGAACAATATATTTTGGTTTAGGAGCCCTAATTGAATCTGGGCTCTAATACTCACCAGTTATGTGACAATGAGCAAATTGCTTAACCTCTCTATGATTTAGTTTTCTCCTTATAAAATGACATTATTTGAAGTACCTATTTCACATGGTTTCTGTGAGGATCGAGTGTGACTCTTTATGTAAGTGCTGAGTAAACATTCAAAGCTTTCTTTGCTTCTAAAAATTTTCAAGGAGAAATATTATTTCATCAATAAGAAAAAAAAAAGATGAAAGGTCATATTTGCTGCAAAGTCTAAGACATGCTCAGTATTTTTTTCTTAACTGGCTAAATTGCATTTCACAAAACTCCAGTATTTTAGAATTAGAAGGGAGCTCGGCAGTCATCTAGTCTAAATCATATTTGAAAAAGAATCCCACTGCAACACATCCAAGTGGTCATTCAGATGGTGTCCCGCTAACTCTGGATAGCCCTTCCACTCTTGGAAAAATCTTATTGTTACAACAAATGTAAATTTGCCCTGTGAAGCTTCTATTCATTGCTCCTTGTTCTGCACCCTGGTGCCAAGCAGAACAAACTTAAATTCTCTTCCATATGAAAGGTTTTCAAATAATGAAAAACAACTATAATTTGAGTCCCTACACCAGCATTCTTTGGGGGAGGAGGGACAAAGATACACACACACAACACACACATATGTGTATGTATATATGTGTGTGTGTGTCTATATATGTATATATATATGTATGTACATATATACATGTACACATATACGTATATATTCTGATATTCTTCTATCTCAGGGAACAGAGCAATCTCCTTCATGGCCTTTTCTCCTGCTCCCTTGAAGGTAGAAATTACAATCTTCCTTGGAGAAGGATTGGAAAAATGCCAGAGATAGCTATCCATACCTCCCCACAAGCTGTATTTAGATAACCCAAGTTGACATGCAAAACCTACCTGGCCAGTACATATACCTTACAAGCCACACATGCAAAAAAATTAAATGTCTCTAAATTTGATACACCTAAATTCTATATAAATTAATTGTAGTAAAGTAGAAATTGTTCTCCAACTTTTCTTTTGAGTGGCTTACAGTATGTAGCAAAATATTCTAGGCTTAAACAATGTAACTTTCAAATGAAAATTCCTACACCTTTCTTCATTTTATAGCAACATACCTAAGTTAGAATGACCTCAATTTGACTACCAAGTGACATTAGAGAGAAATGCATGTGCTCATAGCCCTGTATCCATTTAATCCCTAGAATATCAATCACATATTCATCCCCAGCTGTTGTGAGCCCCACCCAGTACCAGAATGTGCTTAGGACTATCATTAGGCTTCTCTTTTGCACTCTACTACCTACTTGGCTGTCCCCTTACCTCCACTCCTTTACAAGAGTGCAGCTGAATTTCATAGCCTAAGGTTGATTTTATGTGTAGATCTATCCCACAAACTCATGGCTTAGCCCCCACTCTACTTCCACTTAGCCCATTGATACTGCGTCTCATATGAGGTCAAGTACAAAGGCAGAACTATTCATAGCTCTTTAATGAATGTTAGAAATGAATAACAGAGCAGTTAGGTGGTACAGTGAGTAGAGCACCAGCCCAGGAACCTGGAGGACCTGAGTTCAAATCTGGCCTCAGGCACTTGACACATTTACTAGCTGTGTGATCTTGGGCAAGTCACTTAACCCCAATTGCCCTGCCCCCTCCAAAAAAAAAAAAAAAGAAATGAATAACAGTTTTTTAAAAGCGAATATGTGAAAGCATTCAGAATGGCATTTCTTTCCAAGCCCTCAAATCCTCTTCTCCTTTAGCAGGCGCAAGCACCAAACCAGAAGTTCACTTCTTCCCAACCATTCCCACGAAGAAGTTACAGGCACCTGCCCCAACACTTTCCCAATCATGGTGGAAAAAATAATCCTCCCTAATGGTATGTCTCCTCTAGAATGACTTAAGAATTCAGGGGGCTGTGAGGGCCCATTCCAGCTGGTCTCAGTTTCTCTTGAGAGGAGCATAGCTTGACAATGCAGGGTAGTACCAAGCAGATTAGTCTAGTGGTAGAACTTCCTGGGAAGCAACCCCTGTGGAAATGCAGCCTAGCAACTTCTGCAGATGCTGTAGTCACATCTATTGAGGACCCAGAAAAGAAAGTTCTTGTCTCAAGAGTCCAGGGAAAGGTCAATTTGACATCAAAAACTCATGATTTTAGCAGTAGAAATGATATTAAAGAAGCATTACCACTCACTTTGGAGCTTACCATAAGGACCACAGGTACCTTTCCATCTGAGTTGTAGCTAAAACCTTCAGGTGTTGTCTCCTCCACTGGAACAGAAGCTCCTTGAGAGCAGAGACTGTCTTATATTTTTATCTGTATCTCCAGTGCTTAGGGCTGTGCTCTGCACCTAGTAAATGTTTAATAAATGTTTCATTCATTCATTCACTCACTGGTCCCTTACCTGTGTGACCCGCCATCTCTTCTTGATCCCAGCAGGTTGTTTTTTGTTTTCCAAGTGCACTTGAAAAACAGTTCTTGAGTCTCTACTCCTCGAGGAGAATAAAAAAGTCCATAAGGCCTATCCAAGTGACCAGAGAGGAAGAGTACCCAGTTTCCCCCAGTAAGGCAACATTGTACCAATCTCTCTCTTCATAGTCAGCTTCATCCCTCTTTTAAAGTATCGACATAGTATCCTCATCCACATGTAGCAGGGGTTCCATCCATCAGCCCTAATGGGAGGGAATAAGGAAGTTTGGTAACTTCCCGATACAAACTAACATGGCAGCTCCTTTTGGGAAATTTTTTTAAAGTGAAGCATGTGTTGATTATTGAATGGAAATTTTTTTTGAATGACTCTGAGAGCACACTGCAAAAGCAATCATCTTTTGGATTCTTCTAAGCAGTAAAGCCTGAAATCTTATCAAAAACACACAAGGCATTTTTAGAAATAATTTTGTTTTTGTATCATCTAAATTTCCTCTTGCATCCTTCTCCCATCCCTTACAGAGAGCCTTTCCACATAACAAAGAATTTTTATTGAAAAAAAAAACATAAAGGCAGCAAAACCAACCCATACATTAAAACAGTCTGATAACATGTTGCAAACCCATAGATACCTTGGGACATCTTATTTTTTAACTGGGGAGATACATCTTGCCTTTCAGTCTCATCATATTCTTGACTGTATCTCTTAAAATGACAGTCCTTATTCAGAAAAATTGAAAAGAAAATATGTCACCACTCCTTCTCTCCAGTTAAGAGCTGAATGTCTAATATGAAGAAAGTAGTTTGTTGTGGGGCAGGAGGGGAGAGCAGTGTGCAAGGGAAAATGAATGAAAAATTGAAGTTAATTGTCAGGAAGCCAAATGGACCCAAATTGGAAAGAGAAAGAGGAAAAGAGAAAACTCTTGCTTGTTTCAAGAATGGCTCAGGGGATTTCATCAGCATTTTAAAATCCCAACCCAAAGAATATAAAGCTTAATTCCAAATAATAATATTGTGATCCTTGGAAAAAAGACAAAGTTTCCTCAATAAGATATCAGCACATTCCAAGGATCTCCTTATCCCAACAATCCTGACATATTTATACTTAGAATACAAGATGCAGCCAAATATATATGTATATGTGTATATGCATGTACAAATTTATGTGTATATATATACACATATATACATGTATGTATATGTATATGTATATAACTTGAGTCATACTCAGATAAGCCTATTGAGAGTTTGGCTCAATCAGAAAACTATTTAACAGTGCCAATTGCCATTAATAACATTATAGATCTCGTCACCTCCAGACTGACACACCACCTCCCTCCCATTTGATTGCAACAACGGTTGGTTTTCTACCTTTGTTATCATCATCATCTGACATAATACTTGAAGACTTAGAAAATATTTATGTACATTATTTCATTTAAAGTCAAAACCAAACAATTTTGCCCTTAAAAGAAGCTTTAGAAATGGGGAAAAATAGATTTATTGGACCTTCAGAAGTGTTTTAGAACTGTCCACTGCTAGGGGTGGAAAGGAACTAGGGACTCAGTAGCCAAGGGGAGAAAGTACAACATGAGATTTTTGGCGCAGAAGTGGGAGGCAATACACCCCCACACTGAAGCCACTGGGACTGAGCAGGGTAGGAAGTACTCTACAAGATGGTGTTGTCATCCTGGGATCATGTGCTGATGGCCCAGTTCTAGCTATTGTTCTGATTTCTTTCATCCTTGAAACAATCCTATGAGATAGTATTACTATAAGAATTAAGTGATTCCATTTCAAGGGAATTTTCTCAGGATATCCACTTATTCTGACTTTATTTTTACAGTTTAAGCCCTCCCCTAACTAATGTAAATGCAATTTATATGATTTCATCTGTAAGTGATGAAATTCACCATTAAATATCTCGGGTATTACAAATACACAAAAATATTTCCATGCCATCTGTTAAACATCACTGTCCTATAGACATAATAAACTTAATCTGTAAATGGCTACAAAGTGTCCACAAAATTATACTGCTATTTATGCAGAAATAAATTAGTATGCAAAATATTATTTGGCTTAAAAATTTCCAGACCATAAATGATTATTTAATAAAGAAATGAATCTATCCTTTGGGGTTTGATAGAAATCTATATCAAGGTTCTTAAATTAATGGAATGGAATAGGAAAAAGCACTTGAAACCATAAGTTATATTTAGGTATTTGTCATGGAGCCAAGCTCCCTGGGTTTTGTATGTCTGACCCTTTGGCATCTTCCCACATAATCAAACTTTTAACCCAGACTTTGAGTAAAGGGAATAACAGCATATTTTTTCCCCTTCTATGTTTAACTTGGCTTAATTTTTTTGTAAGAACTCCTCTTTCCCACAGACTACTTCAAAACCATTGTGAGGTTAACAATGTCCCTAACACTATGGTTACAAGAGTCAATTAGCTGGCTAGCCTTTTGAAAGTCCAACATTAGCTACAGACCCCTTGCTATCTCAATAACCAGTAGAAAAGCCAGTGATTAGGGCTTTCAACTTTAACCTAAATTATATTTACATTTATAGATCTCCTGATCCTGTCTTTCCAAACTGCGTTAGGACCCCTCCAAAAAAATTCCCAAAGAAATCATAGAGTTTCACATGATTCTGTGAGACATGTATCTACCCAAAGCAGACATGTCTTTCTCATGGAGAAAAATATATAGCTAAGAAACATGAGAATGTTAGAAAATAAGTCTATATAGCTATAACTATTTAGCTAGGGAAGGGGGAGTTAAATAAGTCTAATACCTTTTCCAAACCTTCTTATACTTTCCTTTTGACCTGGGAGGGAAAGTAGAAGAATTTCAAACACTGTCCAGAGCAGGAAAGAGAAGTGCCAAGCTAATCTGTTACCCCCTTTTCACCACAATCAAATAATGTCTAGAAAGGCTCACTTTCAAATCCCATTCAAAAGAATGGGAAATCAATTTGTTGAAGGTAAATTACTAGCAGTTTTGTCCATACTGGAACTTTGGCCTGCTTAGCCCATTCAGCAAGGCTGAATTTTCAGAGGCTCATCTTGAACATCAGTAACCAGAGTTCCTGGGTCTTCAGAGCTCTATGTTCTACTTGGATTACATAACTTTATTGGCTAAAGCTAAGGGACAAATTTAAATGGGCCTAGTCAGCCACTAATGTGTAGTCTGGCCTTGAGCAAGTTTCTTAAGTTTCCTCTTCTATAAAGGATTAGACAGGAGCTTGTCTGAAAAAAGAAAAAACAATCTGGGGGCTTTAGTGAGCTGCAAGCTCTATGTGAGTCAGCAGGGTGAGAGGGAAGTCCAAGGTGTCAATTTCATCTTGGGCTGCATTGAGAATCTTCACTTCCAAGAATAAGGAAGTGATAATCCAGCTGCTTCCTGCCTTGGTCAGACCACAACTGGAGCCTTGTGTTCATTTCTGGTCACTTATAAATACAAGGTGCATGCTTATAGATGATTTGCTGTTATATATGCTAACCAGTACAACCAAAACACCAAATGGTCTTATACTTCCCAATGCATGCAATCAAACCTTATTAATCAATATGTGTAAAACAAACAAACTCAGTATTTCTCAGAACAAACCTCATTGCTCCTTTTAAAGTACCTTTTCTGCCTCGGCGGGGAGGCTATGTGTCTCCTTCATAGGTGGTCTTCTGACATGTCTCAGTTAATAAGCACTGCTCTCAAGTAAACACCATTTAGTCTCAAGTGTGAGGAACACAGGAGTCAGGCTTAGTTGTAACCTAGGAGCAAGTAGATGGCTGGGCCTCCAGTGAGTTTTTCACATTTCTAGCTAGGGGCATTTCACAACTTGTTTACCACATAATTTGACTGGTAGTTCATTACACAAACTACCAATAAAGTTGTTTTTTGTTATTTTTCCACTGATGATCAGTCCTATCAGAGGGTCCACATATGCTTATCGGTTACTTAAGAACACACACCCACACATGTTGTTTACCAGATTATACCACACAAATGCCTATCTTATCACTGAAAAACAACTTAGAGGAAAACAACTTACTCAAAACAACTCAATCACAAAATGGAAGCTTAAAACAAAATGGAGTCAGTTATTCTAAGTTGTCAAACTTATTTCTACTATCTTATTATGGTAAGAAAAAACCACCTTATTCTCACTATAACATTACACAATAGGAAAAATATTAAATTGGAAAGACTCAAGAGGACAGCAAAGAGTATATAGAAAGGCTTTGAGTTCATGCATTAAAAAAAAACTTGATTAAAGGAATTTGTTGTGTTTGTCCTTCATTTTTGAAGAGGACCACGACATCAGGGAAGTGATGACATGGCTTGCAGTTGACTTTGATTTGAGTGAGGGAGGGCTGTGCAAGGTCACCAGCTTCACTTTCTCCTCCAGAGCCATCTGGATCGAGTGACCCTAATATTCATCAGAATGTCTGGAGATGACCCAGGATGCAATGGGACACCTTGGCCCTTTTAGGCTCATGCTTTTTCATGTACTCAGAGTTGAAGCTGCCTTCAACTATTTAAAGAAATTACATGTAATTAGACTTGTTCTGTTTGGCAGCAAATCAAAAAGGACATAAATTGCCAAGTGGTAAAAAAAAATTATACTAGATGACAACTAGAGTTATACAAAAGTGGAGTTAGTTGCCTCAAGAAGTAGCAGATTCAAGGAGAGGCTGGATGAACGACCACTTGTTCAATCCATGTAGAAAGGTATTGGCTTAATTATAGAATTGTAGAGGTCCCTGCCAAGTCTGAAATTCTACCATTCTGGGAAACTGGGAAAGAAAATATCTGTAATTGATATAGTTGGAGGGATGTTTCACTTTATGACCCCAAATGTTTACAAAACTTTGGTGACTTTAAAGTTCATTTTAATTTAATTCAAGAAGCATGTATTAACTATGTGCAAGGCTTTGACCTAGGGGAGGGACTGAAAGACAAAAAGAAAAATGGTCCTGAACCTCAATAGGGTATAGAGATATAGAATAGAAATTCTTATTCTACTGAGGGATATGATACATAAATAAAAGTAAAGATATGATAATTAGAAGAGAGAGAAGAGTACTAACCATTAGGAAGGGGGATTGCAAAAGTCTTCTTGCAGGAAGCAGCAGCTGAGCTGAGTCTTGAAGGCAGCAAAGGTATTCAAAGAGATGGAGGTAAAAAAAGGACAGCATTCCTGGTATCAGGGACAGCCTCTAAAAAGACACAGAGGTGGGAGATTGAAAATTTGAGTGCAGGAAACCAAAAGTAAGCAAATTTGGCTGGAATGTGTGAAGTATGTCAAGAGAAATGATACAAAATAAGTGAAAAATTAGTCTGGAGACAAATTGTGAAGAACCTGAAAAGCAGAAAAGATTGGTTTCTATTTTATTCTAGAACATGGATTCTTGAGCTAGGATCTGTAGATAGATTTCAGGGGATGGGTAAAAAGTAC
Source organism: Trichosurus vulpecula (assembly GCF_011100635.1). Classification (NCBI taxonomy): domain Eukaryota; kingdom Metazoa; phylum Chordata; class Mammalia; order Diprotodontia; family Phalangeridae; genus Trichosurus; species Trichosurus vulpecula. The sequence continues at coordinate 97,340,578 of NC_050578.1, read as the reverse complement.
ATACTTATTTCAATATAATTGTTTTCCTTTGTAATGTTATGCATTTGATTTTATTCATTTAAAAACATTATTCTAAAAAGGGTCCATATGTTTCACCAGACTGTCCAAGGGGTCCATCATAAAAACATAGAACCCCTATTCTAGAAACAGTAAGAAGTCACTGAAGATCCTTAAGCAGGAGACTGATGTCATCTGATATCAGTCTACTGTACAGGGAAAGCTGATTATTGCACCTACCGAGGTTCTTGTAACAGCAAGCTTATTTGTTGCCATTACCTGTTTGATCAATCAGGTTACCAGTGCTCCAGTCCTGACTTGTGGTTCTTATAGACGGTCATCGGTAAAGTCCTTGCCAAATTTTTTTTTTTAAAAAGGTTGCCATTTTAGTTACAAAATACATTTCTAAAATGGCATGTGTTTTCTCCTTTCATACCCACATGAATATGTCCAATCCAAACAAAATGGGAGGTGAACTTAATAAATAGACTTCATACTTTCATAGCTGGGAAACAATTTGTGATAATTATTTTGTGCAAGAAAACACAAGCAAAAGCAGCAACAATAAGAAAAATAAAGAAAGTAAAAAAGTATGCTTTGATTTTTGTCCAGACTCCAGCTCTTTCTCTGAAGATGGATAGCATTTTTCATTATAAATACATCAGAATTGTCTTGGGTCACTGTATTGCTGAGAATAGCTAAGTCATTCATGGTTGATCATCATATAATATCACCGTTACTTTATACTGTGTTCTCCTGGTTCTATTCATTTCACTTTGCATCAGTTCATGTAAGTCTTTCCAGGTTTTTCTGAGAGTGTCCTGCTCATCATTTCTTATAGCACAATAGTATTCCATCACAATCATATATAATTTGTTCAGCCATTCCCCAACTGATGGATATCCCCTCAATTTTCAATTCTTTGCTACCGCCTGAAGAGCTGCTATAAATATCCTTGTATGTATAGGTCCTTTTCCTTTTTCTTTTTTATCTCTTTGGGACATAGACATAGTGGTGGTATTTCTTGCTCAAAGGATATGTATGATTTTATAGCCTTTTGGGCATAGTACCAAATTGTTCTACATAATGGTTGAATAAGTATACAACTTCACCAACAGTGCATCAGTATCTCAATCTTCCCACATAGGAGGTTAGTTTATAAGAGAGATAGTGAGAGGTAATATCAAGTGGAAAGAAGCAGATAGATGCAAAAGATACCATTTTCTGTTTGTAATAATTATCGTAAATTAGGCAGCCACAGTGGATGGAGTGCCATGCCTGGAGTCAGGAAAACTCATATTTCCAAGTTCAAATCTGACCTCAGACACTGTGTGACCCTGGGCAAGTCACTTAACCCTGTTTGCCTTGGTTCCTCGACTGTAAAATGAGCCAGAGAAGGAAATGGCAAACCATTCTAGTATCTTTGCCAAGAAAACCCCAAAATGGGGTCACAAAGGGTCAGACACAAATGAAACAATTGAACAACAGTGCTGATCCCCACTAGTTCATACTAAAGTCACATTTAAAAATAATTATCACTAATTGTTTCCCAGCTATGAAAGTATGGAGTCTATTTATTAAGTTCACCTCTTATTTTGTTTGGATTGGACATATTCATGTGGGTATGAAAGGAGAACAGACATGCCATTTTAGAAATGTATTTTGTAACTAAAATGGCAACCTTTTTTAAAAAAAAATTTGGCAAGGACTTTACCGATGACGGTCTATAAGAACCACAAGTCAGGACTGGAGCACCAGTAATCTGATTGATCAAACAGATAATGGCAACAAATAAGCTTACTGTTACAAGAACCTCGGTAGGTGCAATAATCAGCTTTCTCTATACAGTAGAACAGTACTCCTATGGTGCAGGTAAATGCTGCAGAATGCTACTGATTGGGTGTGTAACCTACTGGCTGATTTGTTATACAGATACAACAAATATCATTTTTCTGATGAGGCTGAAGTTGCTACAAGTGATCATTTTTTTAGCACACAAATAAATATTTTTTTTCTTTTCAGTTTGGTTACCTACTTTACTTGATCTATAGAAAAAATGATTATTAATAACCAAAGATTTGGAGAGCTTCAGAATTCCCCCCTTTTTCTAAAGTCTTGATTTTAAAAGTTCAGCCTCCTGAAAGTCATCACTGATAATGAGATTAGACCCCGCACAGGTAGGGTATTTGTGTTCTGCTGAGGCTTTGGTGAGGCATAAGTTCTTCGAATAAATTGCCCAACACTGGAGGTGGTCTGGATATAGAGACATATTCTCCATGCAATATAGCCTACCTCCCATTGTGTTAACCAATCAGAGTTGATTTTCTCCCTTTAGGAATACCTACTCTTCGAAGGGCATATAAACTGTGAGCCCACCACCATGAGGGGTCTTTGGTCAAAGAGAGATTGCCTTTTATTAATAACATGCTGGCCTTGTTAATAAAATGATTGAACTACCCATAAATTATATCTCTTAAGCCTCTTGAATCACCACAATCTCTAGTCTTAAGAGCCCTGGTGGGTGAAATCTCTTTACACTTTTGCAGTATCCAGGATGAAAAAATTCCCCAATATGAATTGTAAAGTTCTAAAATAAAAAGAGCTCTAGATTTGAAATCATAAGACCCAAGTTTGAGTCTTAGCTCTGTTACTTCCTGTGTGATCACAGACTAGTCACTTCACCTGCTTCATGTGTAAGTCTGAACAGGTTGGCTTTGATTATCTCTAAGCTACTGTCTAGCTCTAACATTCTCTTATTTCTGATGCTACTTTAACTTTCTGCAGGATTGGCCTCATCTGTAAAATAGACATTGTCATATTTGTGTTGCTTGATATTTGTTGTTGTTGAATACTGTCCAACTCTATGTGGCGCCATGGACATTGTCCATGGGGTTCTTTTGGCAAAGATACTGGAATGGTTTGTCATTTCCTTCTCCAGTGTGTCACCATTTTACAGACATGGAATTGAGGCAAATAGGGGTTAAGAGACTTGCCCAGGGTCACACAGATCATAAGGGTCTGAGGCTAGATTTGAACTTGGATCTTCCTGACTCTAGGCCTGGCACTCTATCCACTGCACCACCTAGCTGCCTGCTTCCCTAATATACTGGTTTGCTAAGAGGATTGAATGAAATAATATATGCAAAATGGTTATTGCATAAAACTGAGTGATTACTGTTACCTTCTAATTCTATTTATATGTACAAAATGAGTATTTCAAATTCACCTATGCTGTCATTGACATTGTAGGACTAAATTAGAACAAGACTTTATAGTTTGTCATATTTAAATACCATGAATATTTTTGAGAGATTAGATTTTGCTAACATTAGTGATTGTAAGATATGTTCTATCCTATAAAGATGTTATTGTAATAAAGGTTTTAAAGCAGATTTTGTTGAGAAATTTGGACCCTACTGTTAATAAATGATTAATATAGATTAATAATCCAGAGTTATTTTTTGGCTTATATAATAATTGATATAGAATTTATAAAAGGCAAATAAATACATAAAAAGTTAGTGAAGGAAGGCTGAAGTGAAGTTGGGGGGCCAAGAACATCCAAGGGAGGCTTCATGAAAAAGGTGATGATAAAGCTGAGGTCTTCAAAAAAGTAAGAGATTCCATGAGGCAGAAGGAAAGAGGAAGAGCATTCCAGACACAGGGGCCAGCCAGTGCCTTGATAGAGACAATGAGATACTACGTTTGAGAAAGAAAAGATTAGTTCAGTCACCTTAGAATAGAGGGGTGAAAGGAGTAATGTATAATAAGGCTGGATAGGTGGATTTGTAACAGATTATGAAAGGCTTTAAAATCCAAATGGATGAATTAGCAACATATCTGTCAGATAACCCTACTCTAGGAAGGCCCACTGAGCAGTTGAAGTCATTTATTCAAGTCTCAAAGCCATCTTTTTTTAAATAAATTCATTTCAACTTAGAATACTGGGGGACAAATATACCTTAGATGCAGACAAACAAAGGAACATGAAAAATGTCAGTGATATTCACACTTAAAGAAAACAAGACCGAAAAACCCTCTTTCGGCACTTCAAGTTTAAACAAATACATCTTATATGAGATTTCTCCAACGTAGTGAAGAAACAAGTTATCTTTGCAACAATTAGAAAGGCATCTTTATGGAAGCTGGCAACATGCTCTCCTAGTGCAGCAGAATCAGGGACATTCATTTAGCCTTATGCAGACAGAATCTCCAATGCCAAGAAGCTTAGCAGTGGCACCCCTCTCCTGGAAAGATGATAGAATGTGACCAAAGAGTATGCCAGGAGGTCCAGGGAGAAGGCATAGTAATATCTATAATGCCATAAAAGATCAGTGTTGTTGATAAGTAATCCAAATGACCTGTTTCAAACAAAAGCAAATACCCAGAGTGGTGATGAATGATTGAGCCCAAGAGAATCAATTTTGGTATTTGGTAAAACTGAGCTCTCATCAGTTCAAACACCAATGCATCCAAATGAAATAGAATATTCATGAAAAAACCCAACCCTAATCATCTTTGTGCCACTTGATAAATACACCATTGAAATAATTGGATGAAATCTTTTCCTGACTGAAGGCAATCTGATTCAAGATACAAGAGATAGTATCACACAGCCTTTCTCCATTTAGTTTCAAATTATAGCTTTAGTCCCCATATGGGGAATCCTATGTTCATTTTTTTCTGTCACCTCAGGTAAAAAAAGTGCTAGTTTTTAATAACTAGGGGAAAACATACACACGTAACACAAACATAATTTTTCAAAAGACAGAAATTCCAGTTTTAATTGTAACTTGTACAAAAATCTCAGGGGCCTCAAAGGCATCTTTTAAAGTCTACTTCTGAGCACATCTTGTCTTTGTATATTTGCTTTGTAGTAGACAAAATGCAGCGGCATCAATGTCAAGAATACTAGGGTCATCAAAGGCAACAACTTGTATACCAACTATTACAGGAATCACGCAAACAAATTCACATACCTCTCAACTTCCTTCACAGCTCTGCGACCATTGAGGTACTTTATGATCCAGTGACACAGATTTTGCCATTCTTCCACTTCCAGATTCCATGCCTTTTCAATGGCTTTTCCAATATTGGAATGATCTTTCTTTCTCCTCACTTTTACATTCTGTTTTTCTTAGCTTCCTTTCAAACTCGACACTGACCCAATCCCTGATTCCTTTCCCAATCACCTTCCTCCCTGACTCTCCCACCTATCCTGCCTACTACCTGGAGGTAGCAAGGCCATAACAATTCCAGGGTATAGCCATTATTAGAAGGGGTGTTTGATTTGCCAGCATTAACTACTCCAGGGTATAGCCATTATTAGAAGGGGTGTTTGATTTGCCAGCATTCCTTTGGTGAACATTCAAATGGGTCCTTCCTCCAGCTAGCGACAGTTCTCACCCCAGAGTTTGATAGAACACCTGCCCGCACTCTGAATACCTATGAGCTGAGTGCACTGAAAAGTATTATTTGGAAGTCCTTTCTTTCCCATCCCTAGATCACCGACATCTTTATAGGGCCCACAGCTACTTTTCATATAACAGTAATTGTTGTTCAATCATTTCAGCTGACTCTTTGTGATACCATTTGAAGTTTCTTGGCAAAGATCCTGGAGTGATTTGCTGTTTACTTCTCCAGCTCATTTCACAATTAAGGAAACTGAGGCAAACAGAGTTAAGTGATTTGCCCAGAGTCACACAGCTAGTAAGTGTCTAAGGCCAGATTTGAACTAATAAAAATTAATTTTCCTGGCTCAGTACTCTATCCAATGCATTATCTAGCTGCCTTAAACGTAGTCATGGAGCCTCCCAAAAACCCCTGGAAGAACTTTTGGGAGGCAATCTACCCACATAGTTCAGATGAGAAAGCTAACTGTTATCAATGTTAAAACCAGTAACAATTTAAAAAAATCATTTTAATGATCCAATTTCCCATCCAAAATTATTAGTGTTCTGTACTTTATTACAATTATAGTGACTTTTGCATCTACTTTTGACCAAATGAAATGAATTCCATGCAGAGCACAAATTTTTATAGTTAATGATAAACCTCAAACATATACATATAGAAAATGCTTTCAAAATGTAATGAAACAAACTAAATTAACTTTTGTATGGGTGACTTGATTCTCCTTTTACCTTTTGTGCTATTTCCTGTTGGACTTGTGATTTCTTTGGGATGGGAAGCTTCCTCTGTTGATGCAAGTTTCTATGTGCTTTGCACATAGGAGAGACTACACCAACAAGTGAAGGGACAGTGATTTTTCAATCATCATGGAGAGCTCCCAACACAGATATCTAACAAAGTTTTACCAAATCAATTTTTATTAGTCTCTGTGTGAGTTTAGTAGGTTGCTACCTGTTATTAAAGCTGATAATGAAAATTTCTGTTGCAACCAGATTTCACTTAATTCTCCTTCCAGAGGCAGCAATAATCTCACCATTCCCTCTGCTCCCAAGTCACAAACTCCAATCCTTTCTAATTAATCCATACTGAACGGGGTGGGAGGGGCACGTACTTTGTTGAGAGGTAGAGCTAGATGGCTCAGTGGATACTGAGCAGCAGATACTAGATGGAACTTATGGACAGTATGGCCCATGGAGTCACAAAGAGTCAGAGATGACTAAATGACTGAAGAACAAGCGTATAAAACTGGTATTTTCCCCACTAGGACAAAGGGCCTTCTAAAATCTAAAATTGTCAGAGCCCTAAAGAGTTACCTGAGTCCCTGAGAGGTCACATGATTGCAGATGATGTGCAGATTTGCACAACTTGCACAATTGTGTCTAGACAAGATTTAAACCTAGATCTTGGTGACTCCAAATCCAACTCTCTATTCGCTACAGCCTTTGCTTCTCAAGTGTCAAGTTACCTAATGGAGAAAGCATTTTACTACAAAGATAGAGAAATAGCACGATCTCATAGCAGAGCAAGAGGGAAGGAGGTCAGTTTTATTCAATTTGTTGGCTTATCCTCAGGGCATGCCAAACAACATTCAACAGAATCACCTACAATATATAACCTCTCCCCTTTTGTCAAACTGTCTTCAAATCAGGAATGTATAAATTAATAAATAAATTAATAAGATGCCACAGATGTGACAGTTGGTTCAGATAGCAATTCATTTTCAGAATAGGACATTTTAAAAGCAGCACATTTTAGATTCAGGTATTTAGTTGAAAGGATAAATGTGTACCATATAATAAATAAATGGAGCCATTAGGTGTCATGGTGGGTAAAGCATCAGACCCAGAGTCAAGAAGACCTGAGTTCAAATCTAGCCTCAGACATTTACTGGCAGTCTGGGCAAGTTGCTTGACTTCTGATTGCCTCAGTTTCTACACTTGTAAAAAGAGATAACAATAATATCTACCTCCCATGATTGTTGTGAAAATCAAATGAAATAATAATGCAATAATGCAGTGCCTGGCGCATTATTCCTATTTCATGATAAAATGCTCATGTTTTTATGATTTTATTGACTTCCTCTAGATCATCAGGAATTTAGGATAAACACCAATTAATTAAGTTATGAATTGTTTGAATGAAAATGTTAGATTTGATTGTGTTAGGATGGTTTCAATATGATGTTTGAATGCATAAGAACTTTGTCAACATGGCTAAGGCTTTCGAAATTTTGTTTGATCTTTAACATTTTTGTTGTCAATAATTTAAAAGGCTGAACTGTCATTTTTACTAATTGCTTCCCATTTGGGGTTTAGAATGTATATAATTTTATGCCAAAAATATTTTGCTTTCATTACCTTCAATTTTGGTTTTTTTTTTTAAAAAAATTAACTTGAAATACAACTCAATCTTAAAAATAGAGTCCAAACTTTATGTGCTATCACTAAAAAAAGTTTAATGAATTCATTGATACCAGTCAAATAGCAATTTCCTAACCAATCCCCCTGTGATAGCCAGCTTAATCTGAAGCAAGATGGTGTTTCAGTTTAGCAGGAGTCATTTTAAATTACATTTGTTCTATATTTAATCTTGTCTTTAAAGCCCTTCATGACATACATACAACTGCTGCCTAGGAAATGAATGAGATTTCTGCTAGAGTCTGTCAGGGAAGCTAATGATTCCTACCGGCTTTGGTTTAACAATATCATTTACTCAATCTGACTCAACATATGGTTATCATGCTACTATGTACTATGCACTTGGAGTACTCAGACAAAAAAAAGTAGCTGTCCTCGGGGAGTTTACATTGTAATAGGACCCATACCATGTTCATGGATAAGTTGATATGGCTTGGGTACAGAGTAATACAAAGTAATGCCAAAAGGCACTAACAACTGGAGTAATCAGGGAAGGACTCATAGAAGAGGTGGCACCTGAGCTGTTCTTTGAAATAAGGGAGGCATTTTAATAGAAACATGGGCAAATTATCACAACAGGATATGGGTCCAATTTGAAATATTTGCTTCTAAGGTATTAGAAATAGTATTATCAACCCCATTTTATAAATGAGAGACTTGAGGCTAGTAGGATTAATAAGCATCAGAATATGGATGAAAGTCCTCCTTATTTCAGGTCTAGGACTCTTTCTTATTCTCCATTTTGCTTTATAAGATATAATATTCATCAGAGAATGTCCCTTCTTAATCATTAAGGCATGGATGGGAATATGAAAATGCTCTGACCCACAAATAGTGATAACAGATGCAACAACACAGAGGAGCAGTAAACTTTTCACCTGCTTTTCAGAGTTCTTCTCTCCATGACAATCTAAGCATAGGTTCCCAAAGTGGGTGATACTGCCCCCTTGGGGGTGTTAGAATGATCTGGGGGGGCAGTAGTAGCCTCAGGTGCAATTGGGGGACATTGAATAAAAAATAAATGGGTGGTGGAAGCATAAGGGAAGAAGAGAAGAAAATGTTGAGAAACCATTTGTAAATGTTTCATTTGTTGTGAAACAGAATTGTCCAAATAAGCACACAAAATGCAAGTTATAACCAATCAGTGGTCAAGTCCACCAACAGGTCTTGACAATCAGCTGTTGGCAGGTGAGCCTATTGCACATTGTGGGGAAGTCCAGCATGCATCGGGAGGAATATATATGGGTAATGACTTGTTTGCAATGTAATTCTATACATTTACATTAAACAATATTGCATCATCAAAATTTCAATGCAGGGAAACCCCCACAAATTTACAATAAATTATTAAATTAATGATGCACCATTTAAAATATATGCATATTGTATTTTTTGAAGTGATACAAATAAAAAACACATTAAGGGGTTATAGATTTCGGGGGGTGGCATGCTGAGTAATTTTTTTTGAAAGGGGGCAGTAGGCCAAATAAGCTTGGGAACCTCTGATCTAGAGCCATGGCCTGGGCTTCCACTTCAACAATAAACAATTATTAAGCATCCATACTGTGTAAGGCACTGGATATACAAATATGAAAAGTGATGTGATTTCTGCCCTCAAGGAGCAGTATATTACATGTATTTCCCTCCCTGCTGCTTTCCAATTGTATCCTAGGCCAAGGTTCATTCACCAAGTCTCTGGTAACTCCCTAAAAACTGGGAACAGCCTTTCTTATGGGGATAAGAAGGGTTCTGACAATTCTAAGGGTCAATTTGTCACCATGACATCCTCTTCAAACTTAGTCACACATTCTAGTGAACTCACTTCTGGATGAGGAGTTAGACCTGATATGTATAGGACATTTCCAATTCCATAGAGACAAACAAATAGATAATTTGGTGCTTGTTAAGCTAAATTACCTGGAAATCACAGAATTATGGACGAAACAAGACTTTTAGAAGTTCTGCTTTCTTGCAATTCAGTTACTAAATTGTCTATAGTGGAGAAATGTCTGTTCTACTTTAAAGTCAACCAAGAGGTTGATTCAACCTTTAATAGCCAATTGAGCTAAACAATACTGTTATCACACTGATTTTCTAAAAGATTGTTCTTGGAGTATGACTGAGTACATTGTGGTATAACAAAATACCATTGTAGCCTTTAAAATGATGACTATGAGGAATTTAAAGTGATGTGGGAAGATTTTTGTGAACTACTATTGACCTATGATGAAAAACACATTTTCGTGTTCTTCGTATGCTGTCGAAGGTGATCATTTTGATTGCTTTCCTTTATTACAAAGGAGGGCCTAATGAGAGGTGGTATTGAGGGAAACTACTTTGGTGTAAAAACAGAAGTTGTTCATAAAACTTTTCTTAAAACAAGTTATCTATCTCTAACAGAAACCTATCCTATTTTCATTTAAGATCAATTTTTCTGGAGAGCTCCCACCCCAAATCTCCCACCCCAAACAAGTTTAAAAACAAACAAGCAATAGATTATTGTAATAATCTATTATAGAGTATTGTAATCACTCTCATTAATGTGAACATTCCATCTACTGAAGAAGCGTATAGTCTATCCATGCTTGCCCATCTTGTATAACCATCATCTAAGTCTTCCCATAAATTCATTACAAAAGATTCACTTGACATGTCAGGGGCCTTTCTGAAATTCTCTTTATATGATGAGGATATCAGTAGAACACATGACTTGTAGACTGATTAACCTTCCTTCTCACTATATGTTCATCCTACCATCTTTTTATCATATATTTCATTGATGACATCCTTTATGTCACTGTCTCCTCATAATTCCTTCTTTATCAGGCATTGAGCCTGTTTGTGTCCACCGTACCCCTCTTTGGGCAATTTTCAATTTCAGTTCTTTGGAGACTAATGTTTCATAATTCACATATAATTTCACCCAAAGACTATCAGTTTTAGAAAGATGGATCTTTATTTGAAGAAATTAACATGAAAGTAATAGTTTTTCCAAAGGCAATTGAAATTTCCTATTCCTCTTCATTTTGCATCAAATTCATTGTCCAATTACATGATCTGTTCAAGATTATAAATTTCCCAATCTAAATAATTTTTAATGGAAATAATCTATACATGAATCAAAGGCACATTTGATGAGGATATTAGAAAGAAATAGGCAGGTTTTTTGAAGTGACATTTGTATTAGGAGGGCAGAGTTTATAATCTCAAAGAGGATCATAAACATGTCTGAAAGGTTCGGAACCGCCGGATATAAGAAACTCTCAAAGTAGAAGGCAGAAGAATCAAAACATATATTTAGGCTTCACAGTAACCAACCCATGAACCAGCAACCCCATTTTGATATATTGATCAAAAGCTTCCAGGCCCAATAAGTACGCCTTGAAAGAGTAACCAGGAGGCTACAGAGAAGCATGATTGCGTAAAGCAAAATCATGCTTCCCCCTCTATGGTAAAAAGATTACCCACTGGCCTGAAGTCTTTGTTCAGCTTCCTCCCGTAGGTCAGCTCTGCTACTGGCAGCTCCTGCTTCGGCTGTGGCTGAGGCCGTGGCTGTGGCAGCCTCTGGCTCCAACGGGAGCTGCTTTTAACCATCCAGCTTCTGCGGGGGGTGTAAGGTACGCCGGGGAAAGCACAGGTTCTTTCAGTCTGCTTAAGCAAGGTGAAGGGGTTGACCGGGAAAGCACAGGTTCTTTCCATCAGCTTAAGCAAGGTGAAGGGGTTGACCGGGAAAGCACAGGTTCTTTCCATCAGCTTAAGCAAGGGAAGCAAGGTGAAGGGGCCGACAAGCTTACTTCAGTCCAACATACAAACAGCATTCAGTTCAGGGGAAAGAGCCAAACTAGTCAAGGGCACTTGTTGACTAAGTGTTAAGGAGCCCATTTTTGGTTGCCAATACAACATTTCATAACAGAACATATCTTTACCATCAGTAAATTGACTGAAAAATATCAAAAAATCTAAGATCCTATTGTGTTAATTTCTTGTTCTTCATTATAAAAACTTATTTGATTGGGTGGAATGAAATACCGCTTTAAACATTATTTAAAAAAATGCTTCTCCTCCAACAATTGTTCTCTCTTGCATATGTCATAATTATACAAGACTCTTTGAAGGATATACTGAGACAATATCATTCCTTTTGATTATTATTGTAGAGTGAGACAGAAACTCATTCAAGTGTTTACTACTTGATTATCTAAACTGGTCAAATGTGTTTTGATCATATAGATAAAGCTTTTGTTTATTTGTTTGATTCCTACATCAGTAGATTAAATTAAAGAGGTTCAATAAAGCAAGTTTAACAAAATATTTTGAAACAAGAAAAATATTGGGCCCATTTCACCTTCATTTACAGATAATTATTTTGTTTTCTCCATAGCATCAAGAACATGGTAAACACTGAACAACAAGTATTTGATTTATTGGTGATTCTTAAATTAGTTAGTGACATCATGAAACAAGTGTTTTTGGAAGATTAGTTCAACAGCACGTAGGTTATATTTGTGAAGGGAGAGCCTGGAAGCAGAAAAACAAGCTAGTATACTGTACATTTTGGGACATTTATTGACTTTACCTATGAGATTCAGTGACAGAATTACATTTTCCTGAAATTACTTTGATTTACTTATTTATACTGTGTACTTAACTATTTGTGTTCTTTTTCTACTCCCTCCTACAAGTGGAATATAAACTCCTTGAGGACAGGACTTTTATTTTAGTCTTTTTATCCCTAGTAGAATCCCTTATACATAAGAAACATTTAACAAACTCTTATTGAATTGAATTTAAATAAAAGAATAAGTCTATTAGTTTTTCAGTTTACTAAAATTCATATTATTAATTTGAATCCCCAAAAGCAATGAATGCTAAATCTAAATCACAAAGGGTCAGAGTCAGGAAGATATGAGTTCAAATTTGACCTCATTTAAGTTACTTAACCTCTGTTTTCCTCAGTTTCTCCAAATGAAGATGATTTTCATAAAAACACTTACCTCCATGTGTTGTGAGGATCAAATGAGATGATATCAACATAGCACTTAACACAGTGCCTGGCACATAGCACATGCTTAATAAATGCCTGTTCCCTTTTCTCCACCAACCCCACCCCATTCCATTGCACTAATTCAGAGTTACAAAATCCACTAAAGAAAAAGAAAACAGTCCAAGATCATGGAGAAATATTTTAGTGCACTGGATAGAAAGATGGTTTTCAGAGACAGAAAACCTTGGTACAATTCTTATAGCTGACATACTGGTTGTTTGACTCTGGGCGAATCAGTCAACTTAGCCTTTCAATTACAGAACCATAGCAAGTCTACATCCATAAAGGGTGTTTCCTCATCAAAGATTTCTTTATCAGGAGTTTCCTCATCAGGAATTCCCAAATGAATGAAATCACTGGACTTGACCAAAAAACAAAAACAAAAACAAACAAACAAATAAAACCCAATCACACATATTATTTGGACCCTGAGAAGATCGTATAGACCATTTTATTCAACCCACTTAACAGAAGATTAAATAGAGTCCCTGAGAGATGTAATGACTTTTATAATATCATACTGTTAAAAAAGACTATGTCAAAGATGGGATGCAAACTCTAAATTTGATGCTCACAATAGGAATATAATGTCTTGGCATTTCCTTTTGTCACACTGCTGAATTTGGAGTTAGCCACTGTCCCATTTCCCATTTTCTCTACCACCTTGCTGCCATTCTTGCTGCCAGCTTATTTAATTTAATGCCCATTAGTGAGCCCAGCCTGTGGAATGCCTGGGCTCTGCACAAACTCTTCAGCTGGTGCTGTAATTAAAATGTCAGAAGTAGTTACCATGTGGCAGTTCAGGTGTTTATTGAGAAAGAGGCCTAGAGCCCTGCTATCTTTAAATTGGTTCCAATTCTGAAAGAAAGGAATTTTGCACATATAACTCCAGAGTGGGATTAGAATTCAACAATGGGGAGCATGAGAAATATACTAAAGAAAACTAAAAGAGGTTCAGAAGGAAACAAAAACAGGGCAGTTCTATAACTGTCCTATTAAATTTAATCCATACTTTAAAAAAATAATATCAGTTTTATTTCCAATTTTCTGTGCTGTTTTTTGTATAGTGAAGTATTTGTGTTCATTGATAATTATGTTTCTGATCAAAAAGAAATTTAACAATAAAAGGCAGGGTACGATATACCTTTCAAACCCACCAAGTACCAAAGTCTTAGATTTAAATATTAGAATAAGAAATTTGGAAAATTAGCTATGTGCTTTAGTAGTGAGTAAATTACCCAGTCATCACATATAATTACTTATTGTTAAGACCACAGAAACATGGTGCCTACAAGTTTTTCTCAGTGTTGCCTTATCCATACTCATATATGCCACATGATTGTCTCTTATTTACTAAATAGGCTCAGGATCCCTACTGATGAACCATTATCTTCTAAAGACTCTTTTTATCCCTCATTTCGTCATTCACTCTTTCTCATACATCCAAAGGTAAATTTCATCCCTGCTCCTATAATTTGTTTATGATATTACCCTTTATATGTAAGTTGTGAATCTCTTTGGAGCTTATGATGTGAAGTGTTAGTCTATGCCTAGTTTTCACCAGACTGCTTTACAGTTTTACCAAGCAGTTTTTATTATATAATGAGTCATTAGCCCAGTTGCTTGGGTTAACTGAATAATAGGCTTCTAGATTCATTTGCTTCTATTTACTGTGTGCCTAAGCTGTTCTAACTCATGGCTTTTTGAAATAGTTTGTAGATTTCTGCTTTGGAAATGATCAGTTTTACCACCATCATTTCCAAATGGATAGTGAAGTTGGTATGCATTAGATGGAATTGGTATGGAGTGTATGCCCCTGCAGTTTTCTAGCAGTCTCCATAAATAATCTTGTTTGAAGCCTAGAAGTTGTTGCTTAGGCAGCTACTCCTTCAGCTAATATTCCAGAATATTCTCAGATTTCCTCACTGAGAGAATTGTTTTGTAAAATAGCATTTAGCAAAAATACCAGGTCTATATTTAACATACAACATTTCCTTCATCCAATTTCACAGTGTTGGAAAAACAGAGAGCAAGGACTTCTTTCTATATTTCTGTACATACCACAGTCCTTCAAACATAGTGATGGAAAGAGCAGAGTCCTAGGAGTCAAAACGCTTGGGTCCTAGGCCTAATCTATCCCTTGAGCAAAGAAATTCACCTCTTAGTTGTCACAGTCATAAAATGGTAATAGCACTGGGGATAAAAATGGGGAAGCCCAGAGCTGTTACGAGGATAAAATGAAATAATATATGTGAATGAATGAACGAATGAATGAAAGGCTCTAATCAAATAATTACTATGTGCTAAACATTGTGGATTATGATAGAAAAGTGAGTCGGGCACTGCTCTCAGGGAGCTCATATTATAGTAATGGAAGAGAAAATATAGTAGCATAAAGATAAAATAGCTGCATGGCAGATGGAAAGGCCCAGTGGTCCTTAGCATAGAGCAGCAGAATAGATGGCAAAACAGCTTTTCATCTAATAAAATCATATCCATTTCTGACATTGAACCATTTAACAATCCCAAGGACTTTGGTAATGAGAACTTAAATATGTAAGCTGCAAAATTCAATACAAATGTAAGGTATTATTAGCATTATGATGTTTATTCTAAAAGAGGAAATTCCTTAATTCTTTTTATGAGCCATTTGGGGGTTCATAAAATTTTGAGAAAATGGAAAGTCCTTTGCTAAATCTCATAAAAGAAAAATCAACATTTTTCATATGACTCATTCTTCCCCTAAGACCTCACACCCAGATAAAGAATCAGTACCTCATAAACAGAAGCTTGATAAAAATAAAATCTTTTAAGCCTTCACTGGGGAGAATGGCTTATCCTTGTTATTCTTACTATCACCTCAATAACAGTGAAAGTAGGTGTGGCATAACAATGATAGAGGAGTATCCCTCTGCATTTTTTTCTCCATGTATACATTCTGGCAGCAGGAGAGAAAAAAATCCTCAAAGATTCCTTAGCAAGCAAAACAAAATTTTCCCCCACTATTTTTTAATGAAAATTATGTTTAAAGATCCTGGAGATCCCTGAAAGACTAAAGAGAAATATCATCCCATCAACAGAGCTGGCATTTACAGAATACTTATCAGTTTTCTAAAGAACTTGACATACATTATCTCATTTGATCCCCATACCCCTAAGATTTTATGTGTGTATATATATATATGTATGTATGTATGTGTATATGTATATATGTATGCATGTATGTATATACACACATATATATGTATATAATGTATCTAATACGTATATATGTGTATATACACAAACTCACATGTGTGTATGCATATTTATATATATGTGTATGTGTGTATATATATATGTATGATTATTATTATTGTCACTCCTTTTGCAAATGAGGAAATGGAGACTGACAGCAAACAAGTGACTTATCCAAGGTCACACAACTAGTAAGTCTCTGAGGTGGGATTCAGATCTGTCTTTCTGAGTACAAGTATTTATTTGTGAAATGAGAGTCAGGCTGCCAATAGCCCACTATTAAATGAGTTTCCGTAACTTAAGTAAATGAAGTTTCTTGTTTAATTTTTAGTTATGTGGATTATGTTTCATCTTCCATCATTCCAAAAAGCGCAAACTTTTAGATTTTGAACACAAATATTTTTGTAAAAGTTTTTTTTTTTGCTTTCAGCAATTCTATATCTCACCCTCTTTAGTCTAAGAAAAACATATTTTGGCTTTACTAAATATAAACTGAGTACTTTATGCTGAATTCTACACACACACACACACACACACACACACACACACACACATGCATATGATACAATAGAATGAGGATAAGATTTAGATTAAGAGTGCCTGGATTCAAATCCAAGTCTGGTATTTGTTACCATATGATATTGGACAATTCACGTGACCCATCTGTGACATGAGGAATTAGACTCCATGATATCTGAAGTCCTTTCTAACTCTAAATCTCTTACCAGATGCTTTTATTGGGCTTATTAAATGGAGACTCAAAAAAAGAAAGTTATATCTCCTCCTGCCCCCCCCCAAGTGACAATAAACATATAATTTCCTATCATGCATATCAGAAATATTCTGCCTGTCAAGATTTTTCTGATGGTTGGGTTTTTTTCCCCCTACAAACCTGGAAGGAATAATTTTTAAATGGATGAATCAGTCAATAAACATTTATGAAATAACTACTTACATATCCAGACAATATGCAAGGTAATGGAGATAAGCAGACAAAAAATGAAAGTTTTTACCTTCAAAAACCTTTATTCTACTGGAGGAAACAGCACATACACATAAAGTATATGCAATAATAATACAAAGTAAAGATAGGAAGTTGGGGGCAGCAGTAGCTAGAAAAGTAGGGACAAGTTTTGGCAATGGAATTGATATAAGGGTAGGAGAGATACTGAATATTTGAGGATGATACCTTGGTTGTGAGCTTGATGGACATGGAGGAAGTTGATTCCCTTGACAGTAATAGGAAAGTTGGGAAGAGGGGAGGATTTTGGGGAAAGATGAATTTACTTTCGGATATATCCAGTTTAAGATGTGAATGGGACATCCAGTTCAAGATATTCAATGGGAAAATGGAGATGCAAGTCTGTAAGTTAGGGTTACATAAATAGATCTGAGAAATATCTGCATAGAGATGATAACAAATATATGAGAACTGATCATATCACCAAAAAAATTAAAAGAAAGTGAGAAGAGAACCCAGGACTAAGACTTGGAGGACATTTACCTTTAGCAAAGGTGACATAGGTTGATTAAGAGATTGAGAAGAAGCTATCAGGCTAGTAAGAAGAGAAGCAGGAAAAGGTAGTGTGAATAAAACCTAGAAAGAAGAGAAAATCATGGAGAAAAAAGGGATTGATAGTGTTAAAGACTGCAGAGAAGCAAAAAAAAGGATAAGAAGTGGGAAAAAGGCCATTAGAATTGGTGATTGAAAGATCATTCATAATTTTGGAGAGAGTACTTTCAGGTGAATGATGATTTTGGAGCAAGACAGTAAAGAATTATGAAGACAATAAGTAGAGACAACAATTATAGATGATCTTCTCTAGGAGTTTATGTACAAAAGGGATGAGAGGTAATTCTAAAGTTAGTGAAGATTTATGGATCAAATGAATATTTCTGAGGATAGGGAAGACATGTATGTGTTTACAGGTGTCAGGGAAGAAAAGCCTGTGGACCAAGAGAGACTGAAAATTGGAGAGAGAGTAGGAATGATAGAGGGGGTAAACTGTTATGGGGAAAAGAATTCATAAGATCACTTGTGCAAGTAAAGGGATTTGATATATCAAGAATAATCCAATTTATCATGTGAAATGGGAATGAAGAAAGAAATAGTGGCAGAAGGCATCTGAGTAATCTGAGATATGAATGGGGAAAGGAGGGGTTTCAGCAAATAGCCTTCACTATTTTTTCAGTGAAATATGAGACAAGGAGGGGGGCTGAGCCAAAATGGGAGAGCAGAGGAAGCACTGAGCCAAGTTCTCCAACGTTCCCCTCCAAAGAACTTTAAAATGACACTTTACATTAAATCAAGAGTGGCAGAGCCAACAAAAGGTCATGGTGAATCATTCTTCTACCTGAAGACAGGACATCAGAAGGAAAGATTTGAGACATAGTGGTAGAGATTGTGGATGAAACACAAGTGGTGGTTCTTGTTGGTGGCAACAGATGCAACAGCAGCTTTTGAAGCTTCTGAGCCAGAGATGGTAAGGAGATCTAAAAATGGTGAGAAAGAGATTATAGGGGATCCCTGTGTTAGCACTGGATGCAGGACTAAACACTGTCTGGCAACTCATTTACCTATATGTACCTCTAGGTCACAGGTTGAGAGCAGAGAAAAGCTCTTTCATTTACAAAGGGATCTGGAACCCTGAGGAAGAGTGTCAATTGTGATCCCAAGGGAGTGGGGTTCTTGAAGAAGAGTTCCAAGTTCCAAGGAAGCAGGTGACCTTCCTGAGTAAGGATTAGTAGAGCAGTAACCAAACATTTCCCCAGATTACTACGCTTTGGAAGCATCAAAAACTTCCAAACCTCCAGTACTAGCTCTGAAAGCAACAGTACACCCTAGAGGAAGAGAGCCCAAGTTTAACATAAAATTCAAAATGATGAAATAGGTTTGGAAAGTGAGAAAAAAAAATCTCATCATAAAGACTACTCACATGACAAGGAAGATCAAGACACAAGTTCTTAAGGCAATGAAGCCAAAAGAGCTACAAGCAAAGGCTCAAATGGGGGGAAATGTGAATTCGACTTAAGCCCAACAAGAAGTTTTGGATGAACTAAAATCATTTTTCAAAATCAAATAAAAGTGGTAGAGGAAAGGTTGAGTAAAGAAAAATGAGAGCAAGAAAAGAAAATTATGAGAAAAAAACAGCATGGTGAAACAGACACAAAAATATTGAAGAAAACTTTTAAAAAACAGAATTGGCCAAATGATAAAAGCAGTATGAAACTTCACTAAAGAAAAAAAAAACTCCTTAAAAAGCAGAATTGACCAAATGGAAAAAGAGAAACAAAAGCTCACTGAAGAAAATAACTCTTTAAACATTAGAATTGGGCAAGTAGAAGCTAATGACTCTATGAAACATGAAGAAACAATAAATCAATGTCAAAAGAATAAAAAATAGAAGAAAACATGAAATATTTCATTGGCAAAGGAATTGAGCTGAAAAAATAGATCAAGGAGAGAGAATTTAAGAACTATTGGACAACCAAAAAGCCAAGATCAAAGAAATAATGTAGACATAATATTTAAAGAAACTATGAAGGAAAACTAGTTAGATATCCTAAAAGCAGAAGGCAAAATAGAAATTGAAAGAATCAATAACATGAAATAGATCCTAAAATGAAAATTACAAGGAATATTATAGACAAATTACAGAGCTCAAAGAGAAAATATTTGAAGCAGCCAGAAAGAAACCATTCAAATATTATGGAATCACAAACAGGATCACACAAGACTCAGCAGCTACCACATTAAAGAAAGGAAGGTTATTCCAGAAAGCAAAAGAGCTAGAATTACAACCCAAAATAACCTACTCAGTAAAACTGAATATAATCCTTCTGGGGGAAAATGGACATTTAATGAAATAGAGGAATTTCAAGCATTCCTGATATTTTGATCAGACCTAAATATAAAATATGACATCAAATACAAAACTCAAAAGAAGGATAAAAGGTAAACATGAAAGAGAAATCATAAGTGATTCAATAAGGTTAAACTGTTTACGTTTCTATATGGGGAAATGATACATACTACTTCTAAAAACTTTATCATTATTAGGATAGTTAGAAGGTTTGACACAGACAGAGGGTGCAGGAATGAGTTGATTATGTTGGGAGGATGTTTACAAAAATGAATAGGAGAGGAAGAGGGATGCCCTGGGAAAGAAAGAACAGGGACAATTATCTCACATAAAAGAGGTATACATGCAAGAACTTTTATTCTCTCATCTAAATTTGTTCAAAGAGGGAAATACACATACAAACACACTCAATTCAGAATATAAATCTACCTAATGAGAAGGAGATAAAAGAAAGACTTAAGTGAAAAAAGGGAGAGTTGACATAAGAAAGCAGGGGTCAAAAGCAAAACAGATTTTAGAGGAGAGACAGGATGGAAAGACTGAAAGATAAAAAGAAAGAAGGAGGGTAATATACAGATAGGAATCAAAACTGAATATGAATGGGATGAATTCACCCATAAAATTAGAGTGGATAGCAGAATGGATTAGAATCCATGATCCAACAGTATACTATATATAAGAAACACACTTGAAAAAGAGAGAGACAAAGTTAAAATAAGGGTCTGAGGTAGACTCTATTGTGTTTGACTGATGTAAAAAAATGCAAAGTAGCAATCATGATCTCAGAAAAAACAAAAGCAATAATGGATCTAAATAAAAAGGACAAGCAGGGAAACTATCTCTTGCTGGAAGTAATTATTGATAATGAAGTAAAATCAATACTGAACATATATACACCATATGGCACAGCATCCACATTTTTAAAGAAAAAGTTAAATGAATTTTAGGAGGAAATAGACAGATAAACTAGGCTTAACTTCTGCCTTTCAGAACCAGATAAATCTAACAATACAATAAACAAGAAAGAAGTTAAGGAGATAAGTAGAATCTTTAAAAAGGTAGAACTGATGGATGTCTGGAAGGAATTGAATAGAAAGAAGTATAACTTTGTCTTAGCTGTACATGGCACCTTTACAAAAATTGGCTATGAATTAGGGCGTAAAAACCTCACAAATAAATGCAGAAAAGAAGAAGTATTAAATATACCCTTTTCACCATAATGCAATAAAAATAACATTCAAGGAAGGGCTATGGAATGAAAGATTAAAAGCTAATTGGAAGCTAAATAATCCAAATGTAAAGAATGAGTATGTCAAAGAACAAATCATAGAAGAAATCAATAATTTCATTAAAGAGAATTACAGCAGGGGGCAGAGCCAAGATGGTAGCTGGAAAGCAGGGACTAGCATGAGCTCCCCACCAAGTCCCTCCAAAAACCTATAAAAAATGACTCTGAACCAATTCTAGAACTGCAGAACCCACAAAAGCAGAGCTCCAGCCCAGGACAGCCTGGATGGTTGCTGGGTGAGGTCTTTTGTGCATGGAGCTGGAAGCAGAGCAGAGCCCAGAGTGGGCCACGTGGACCAACCAGACCAGGAGCCAGGAGGAGCAGGCCCTAGCACCCTGAATCAGTGAACTGCAGCAGTTACCAGAATTCTCAACCCACAAACACCAAAGACAACAGAGAAGGTTAGTGAGAAAAGCTGCTGGGGACAGGAGGATAGAGTTTGTGGTTCAGCCACCACCCTGGAGGCTGTGGAGGTGGGGCAGCTACAGAACTACAGCTGCAGTTGCTTCTGGCCCCAGGCCCACCTGGTGGGAGGAATTAAGTGGTGGATCAGAGCAGCAGTGAAGAGCCTGCTGAAGATCTAAGTCCAGTCCGGGTTGGGGGTTCTTGGAGAAGGAGGAGTGCTGGTGTGGCAGAGCTGGTGCATCCCCCCAAGCTTGGAACATAGAACTCTTTACTCTACAAGCAGTCATACCCCGCTGAAAAACTCAAGGGTCAAGTAAGTTGGCTGGGAACATGGCCAGGCAGTGAAAATATACCCGGATTCAGTCTCAGACTTTGGAATCTTTCTTTGGTGACAAAGAAGACCAAAACATACAGCCAGAAGAAGTCAACAAAGTCAAAGAGTCTGCAACAAAAGCCTCCAAGAAAAACATGAACTGGTTTCAGGCCATGGAAGAGCTCAAAAAGGATTTGGAAAAGCAAGTTAGAGAAGTAGAGGGAAAAATGGGAAGAGAAATGAGAAGGATGCAAGAAAACTGTGAAAAACAAGTCAATGACTTGCTAAAGGAGACCTGAAAAAATACTGAAAAATGTAATGAAGAAAATAACACCTTAAAAAATAGACTAACTCAAATGGCAAAAGAGCTCCAAAAAGCCAATGAGGAGAAGAATGCCTTGAAAGGCAGAATTAGCCAAATGGAAAAGGAGGTCCAAAAGACCACTGAAGAAAATACTACCTTAAAAATGAGATTGGAGCAAGTGGAAGCTAGTTTATGAGAAATCAAGATATTACAAAACAGAACCAAAGGAATGAAAAAATGGAAGACAATGTGAAATATTTCATTGAAAAAACCACTGACCTGGAAAATAGATCCAGGAGAGATAATTGGACTACCTGAAAACCATGATCAAAAAAAGAGCCTAGATATCTTTCAAGAAATTATCAAGGAGAACTGCCTGGATATTCTAGAACCAGAGGGTAAAATAGAAATTGAAAGAATCCACCTATCGCCTCCTCAAACAGATCCCAAAAAGAAATCTCCTAGGAATATTGTCACCAAATTCCAGAGTTTCCAAGTCAAGGAGAAAATACTGCAAGCAGCCAGAAAGAAACAATTTGAGTATTGTGGAAATATGATCAGAATAATCCAAGATCTAGCAGCTTCTACCATAAGAGATCGAGGGCTTGGAATACAATATTCCAGAGGTCAATCGAGCTAGGTTTAAAACCAAGAATCACCTACCCAGCAAAACTGAGTATCATGCTCCAAGGCAAAATATGGATTTTCAATAAAATAGAGGACTTTCAAGCTTTCTCAGTGAAAAGACCAGAACTGAATAGAAAATTTGACTTTCAAACACAGGAATCAAGAGAAGCATGAAAAGTTTCAGGTTCAACCAGCAATCCCCACTGGACTTGGAAGTCAGAACTAGCCATCTTGGAGCCAAGATTTCCAGTCTGAATATTACAGACAGCCAGCCCCCACAAGAAAACCCTGAGAAGACAGTGTTCCTGGAATTTGAGCCCAAAGCGGGTTTTAGGCTTGGGATTTGGGACTATGCTGTATAGGAACTAAGCTGCACTATGAAGCTAATCCCCTTCCCCTCCCCAGAGAGAGTGGTGGTATGGGAGTGTTGAAAGTAGATTTTTGGCAGAACATAACTAACTCCATTTGTTCTGCATTTGCGATTTCTTTTTTAACTGCATGATACCTCAACACGTACTAAATGTTTCCTTCAATATCTCCCCTCCCCCTAACCACTCTACTACTACAAAAGTAAACTGAGAGGCCTTCAATGAGTCAAGGAAGTAGCCCCCTTCTCTTTAGTCTTTCTAATGAAACACATAGTAGGAGCTTAACAGAAATAATAAAAGAATGACAACAATGTGACAATATACCAAAATTTGTGACATGCAGCCAAAGCTATACTTGGGGGAAAATTTATATATCTAAAGATGTACATTAATAAAAGAGAGAAAGTAGAGATAAATGAATTATTGCATATAACTAAAATTTTAGAAAAAGAATATATCATAAGTCCCCACTTAAGCATCAAAATGGAAATCCTGAAAATCAAAGAAGAGATTAACAAAACTGAAAGTAGAAAAAGGAAAATTGAGCTATTAATTAAAATGAGGAGCTGTTTAAAAAATTCAATAAAATGAACCATTGATTATTTTGATTTAAAAAATGAAAGAAGAAAAAAAAGAGAAGAAAAAAAAGAAAAAAAAGAAAAAGAAAAAAAATGAAAGAAGAAAACCAAATTACCAGTATAAAAAATGAAAAGAATAAATGTGCCACCAATAAAGATGAAATTAAAGCAACTATTAGAAATTATTTTGCTCAATTACATGCAAGTAAAAGTGATCATCCTAGTGAAATGAATGAATTTTTACAAAAACATCAGTTTATCAGATTAACAGAAGAAAAATAGAATACTTAAATAACTATCACAGAGAAAGAAATTGAACAAGCCATAAATGCATCCTCTAAGAAAAAAAAAATCTGTAAGACCAAATGGATTTACAATGAATTCTATGAAATATTTAAAAGAAAAACAATTATTCCCAAGACTCAATAAACTATTTTTAAACATAGGTTAAAAAAAGTACTACTCCATAATTTTTGTGACATATGTGTGTTTATATACGTAATTAAATATTTCCCAATGTCATGTAAATTTTTTTACAATTGTTTTTAAAATTTTGAGTTTCAAATATTCTTCTTCCTATCTTCCTCTCTCCCACATTGAGAAAGCTGGCAATTTGATATCAATTATACATGTGAAGTCATGAAAAGCATATCTCTGTATTGGCCTTGTCTCAAAAGAAAACAGAGACCCAAGAAAAATAAAGAAGGTTTTTTAAAAAAGTGTGCTTCAACCTATATTCAGAGTTCATCAGTTCTCTTTCTGGCAGTAGACAGCATTTTTCATCACAGGACCTTTGGAATTGTTTTGGATCATATCTTGATTAGAGTCGCTGAATCTTTCACAGTTGTTTATCCTTACAATACTGCTGTTACTGAATACAATATTCTCCTACTTCTGCTCACTTCACCTTACATACCTCACATACACCTCACGTACACCTTACATGTAAGTCTGGTTTGTCTGAAACCATCCTGCTCATTATTTCTTATAGCACAATATTATTTCATCACAATCATATACCACAAGTTTGTTCAGCCATTCCCCAATTTATGGGCATCCCCTCAATTTCCAGTTCTTTGCTATCACAAAAAGATCTCTTAAAAATATTTTGGGTGGGGCGGGGAGTGGAGACAGTCAAGATGGCAGAGTAGAAGCAGGGACTTAATTAAGCTCTCCACTCAAACCTACTGAAATACCTGTAAAAAATGATTCTAAAGAAATTTTAGATCAGTAAAAGCCACAAAATGTCAGAGTGAAGCAAGTTTCCAGTCCAAGACAGTCTGGAAGGCCAACAGGAATGGTCTATAGCACCAGGCTCAGAGCAGAGCACAGCCCAGGTGGGACTGGAGCAGCCCTCAGGACACTGAATCACTGCCAGCTGCAGCAGTTTCCAGACTTCTCAACCCACAAACACCAAAGACAATTTCAAAGGTCAGTGGGAAATTTCTCTCACCTGGGTGAGAGAGGAGCATGGTGGGGCCACAGCCCCAGCCCCAGTCCCAGGGTGACAGCAGCCACTTCCACAGTGGCAGCTGCTTCTAGAGCTCTCAGTCTACAGACAGAAAGAGAACAGAGCAGCTGATCTGGGTCCCAGTCCTGGGCATGGTCCTGGGGTGAGGAGAAGAACTGGCATGGTGCAGCTGGTGGTGGCTGTGGAGAGGGAACCCTTCTCATGGTTCCAGAGCAGAAAAGAGTGCTTGTTGTTGCTCATGGACCAGAGCACAGGCCAGAAGAGGAATAAAAACCTATCTTGTGATCATAACACTTTGGAGGAACTGAGAATTTGCATGTCCCTAGAGATATCTCTGAAAACAGCCGGATAAAACCCTTGAAACTTGGGGCAGTAAACCCTCTACTTAACAAAGAGCTCAAAAGTCAAATAATTGGCTGGGAGAATGAGCAAACAAGGAAAAAGAATAAGACTGTAGAAGGTTATTTCATGGTGAAAAGATGTTTTCTTACACACTTAATGATGAGGAAGATCAAGACATGCAGCCAAAGGAAGACAACAACGTCAAGCCTCCGATATGCAGAGCCTCCAAGAAAAATATGAAATGGTCTCAGACCATGGAGGAGCTCAAAAAGAATTTTGAAAATCAAGCAAGAGAAATAGAGGAAAAATTGGGAAGAGAAATGAGAGTGATGCAAGAAAATCATGAAAAACAAGTCAACAGGTTCCTAAAGGAGACGCCCCAAAATACTGAAGAAAATATCTTTAAAAATAGACTAACCCAAATGACAAAAAGAGATCTAAAAAGCCAGTGAGGAGAAGAATGCCTTGAAAAGCAGAATTGGCTAAATGGAAAAGGAGGTCCAAAAGCTCACTGAAGAAAATGATTCCTGAAAAATTAGAATGGAGCAAAGGGAAGCTAATGACTTTATAAGAAATCAAGAAATTATAAAACAGAACCAAAAGAATGAAAAAAATAGAAGACAATGTGAAATGTCTCATTGGAAAAACTGCTAACCTGTAAAATAGATCCAGGAGAGCTAATTTAAAAGTTTTTGTTCTACCTGAAATCCATGATCAAAAAAAGAGCCTAGACATCATCTTTCAAGAAATTATCAAGGAAAACTGCCTTGATCTTCTAGAATCTTCTAGGTAAAATAGAAATTGAAAGAATCCACCAATCACCTCCTGAAAGAGATCCCAAAAGGAAAACTCCTAGGAATATTGTAGTCAAATTCCAGAGTCCCCAGGTCAAAGAGAAAATATTGGAAGTGGCCATAAAGAAACCATTCAAGTACTGTGGAAACACTATCAGAATAACACAAGATTCAGCAGCTTCTATACTAAGGGTTTGGAGGGATTAGAATATGATATTCCAGAGGTCAAAAGAGATAGGATTAAAACCAAGAATCACCTACCCAGCAAAACCGAGTATAATATTTCAGGGAAAAAATAGAATTTCAATGAAATAGAGGACTTCAAAGCATTCTTGTTTAAAAGACCAGAGCTGAATAGAAAATTTGACTTTCAAACAAGAATCAAGAGAAACATGAAAAGGTAAATAGGAAAGAGAAGCCATAAAGTACTTATTAAAGTTGAACTGTTTACATTCCTACATGGAAAGATGATATTTGTAACTCAAGAGACCTTTCTCAATATTAGGGTAGTTAGAGGGAATATACATATATGTAAGTGTGTATGTGTATGTATTTACATGTGCATATATGTGTGTGTGTGCGTGTGTGTATGTGTGTACATGTGTGTGTGTGTGTGTGTGTGTGTGTGTAGACAGAGGGCACGGGGTGAGCTGAATATGAAGGAATGATACCTAAAAAATAAAATTAAGTGTTGAGAGGAATGCACTAGGAGAAAGAGAAAAGGAGAGGTGGAATATAGCAAATCATCTCACAAAAAAGAGGCAAGAAAGAGCTCTTACAGTAGATGGGAAGAGGAGGGGATGTAAGACGGACGAAGTGAGCCTTAACTCTCATCAGATATGGCTTAAGGAGGCAATAACATACATACTCAATTGGGTATGGAAATCTATCTTACCCTACAGGAAAGCAGGGGGGAAGGGGATAAGAGAGGGGAGATAATAGAAGGGATGGCATATTGGAGGAAGGGGCAATCAGAAACGAACACCTTTGTGGAGGGATGGGTCAAAGGAGAGAATAGAATAAATAGAGGGTGGGACAAGATAGAGGGTAATACAGTTAGTCTTTCACAACATGATTTCAAGTTTATCCACATTTCAGATAATGCTTGCTGATGGTTTTAGATAGATGTTACTTATCATTTTAAGGAAAGTCCCATTAATTCTTGTGCTTTCTCATTCTGTTTAATAGCAATGGGTATATCATTTGTGAAAGGCTTTTTCGGCATCTATTGAGATAATCATATGATTTTTTTTGTTTTTATTATTGATATGGTCAATTATGATGATAGTTTTTCTAATATTGAAGCAGCCCTGTATTCCTGGTATAAATCCCACCTCATCCCAGTATATGACCTTTGTGATATATTGCTGTAATCTTCTTGCTAGTATTTTATTTTAAATTTTTGCATTACTATTTTTAAAGGAAATTGGTCTATAGTTTTCTTCCTCTGTTTTTGTTCTCCTAGGCTTACACATCAAAACTCTATTTGTTAGCCTAAAAGGAATTTGAAGGGACTCGTTTTTTACCTATTTTTAAAATAGTTTATAGAATATTTGGGAGTAATTGTTCTTTAAATGTTTGGTTAAAATTCACTTGTGAATCCATCTGGTCCTAGGAAATTTTTTCTTAGGGCCCTCATTTATGGATTGTTCAATTTCTTTCTCTAAGATAGGATCACACAGGTATTCTATTTCCTCTTCTGTTAATCAGAATTTATAGTTTGTATATAGTTTTACAAATTTATAGTTTCATGAATATTCATCTGCTTAACTTAAACTGTGTTGTGGTAATTAGGGTGAAACTTTTTTGTTTTCTCTTTTAGAATGCTAAGGTAATCAAGTACCTTTGATGAGTCTTGCTTTTCAGATGTAATGGCGAACAAAGTGGACTTTTTCTTTTCTTTTGTTTCTTTGATTGAATCAAGAGTCTTTGTCCTCCTTAAGAAACAAGAAAGCCTAGTTCACATAGGTTTGAGTCACATGGTTGTGATGCCCTCTGACCCTGAGAAGGGTATATAAGATCTGAGGTTGGCATTTTGTTTTGTGGCTCTCACTCACTGGAAGAGTGTCATGTGATTTGACCAGATGAGATTCTGGGTAGCTGTTGTGAAGAGGCACCCAGCTTTGAAAACCTACATGTTGGTGCTTCTCTTTTTGGTAACTATGTATGTGATGTCTTGATCAGACAAAGCCTGTCTATTGGTCTGTTTGTAGTTTCTGTTTGTATTTGCTCTGAAGTTCAGGGTACTGGCTTTTCCCCCCAAACTAAGTGAATGATATATGTATGTTTGATTAAAGTGAGATTTGTAAACCCCTTGAAGTTGCTTTCCTTAGAAAAGCAGAGCAAAGAAACTGTGCTACCAGCCTTCCTGTGTGCTGGTGTCATTAGTCTTTCACCTCCACAGCAGCTACGGGCAACATTGTTGTTACAAATTGTCAGATTTATTGCCATATATTTGGGTAAAATAGCTCCTAATGCTTGCTTTAATTCAATATGTATTGGTGGAGGTGATTGACATGGAATCTGCCCTTTTTATTTTTCGTATTGGTTATTTGGTTTTCTTCTTTCTGGTTCTTAATCAAATCAACCAATAGTTTATCCATTTTATTGTTTCTTTAAAAATAAAACCAGCTCTTAGTTTTATTAGCATAATGTTTTTCTTAGTGCCAATTTTGTTAATCTCTCCTTTGATTTTCAGGATTCCCAATTTGGTGTTTAATTAAGGATTTTTAATTTGTTCTTTTTCTAGTTTTTATAACTGCATGCTCAATTCATTAATCTGCTCTTTTTCCATTTTATTGGTATAAGCATTTAGAGATATCCATTTTCTCCTCAGTATTGCTTTGAATACGTCCTACAAATTTTGGTATCTTGTCTCATTCTTTTCATTCTCTTTAATGAAATTATTGATTGCTTCTATGATGTGTTCTTTGACCCATTTATTCTTTTGGATTAGATAATTTGTTTCCAATCAATTTTTAATATCTGATTCCACAATCCTTTGATCGTAATTTTTATTGCATTGTGATGAAAAGGGTATGTTTAAAATTTCTTCTTTTCTGTATTTGTTTACGAGGTTTTTATGCCTTAATACATGGTCAATCTTTGTGAAGGTCCCATGTGCAGCTGAGAAAAAGATATATTTCTTTCTATTCCCATTCAGTTTTTTCCAGAGGTCTATCATATCAAATTTTTCTAAGATTTTATTCATCTTGTTGACCTCTTTATTATCTATTTTATGGTGTGTCGATCTAGCTCTGAGATGTGAAAGTTGAGGTCCCTGAGTACAATAATTTTCATATTTACTCCTGTAATTCACTTAACTTTTGTTTTAAGAATTTGTATGCTATGCCATTTGGTATACATATTTTTGTATTGATATTACTTCATTGTCTATGGTTCCTTTTAGCAAGGTGTAGTTTCTCTGCTTATCCTTTTTAATTAGATCTATTTTTGCTTTTTCTTTGTCTGAAATAATGATTATTACCCTTGCCTTTTTTACTTCAGCTAAAGCATAAAAGATTGTGCTTCAGCCCCTTATTTTAACTCTCTGTGTGTCTCTGTTTCAAGTATGTTTCTTGTAAACAACCTATTGTTGGATTCTGATTTATAATCCATTCTGTTATCCATATCCTTTTTATGGATGAGTTCATCTCATTCATATTCAAAATTATAATTACTAACTGTCCATTTCCCTCCATCTTATTGTCTTATGTTTTCCCTTTTCTTTCTTTTTTTCATCTTGTCCCTCTTCTAAAGACTGTTTTGTTTCTGACCACTGCCCTCTTTTATCTGCTACCCCACTTATCACACCTTACCTTTTACTTTTTTCTTATTTAATATTTTATTTTTTTCAATTACACATAAAAAGAAATTTAACATTCTCTTTTTTTCAAACATTAAGTTCCAAATTCTCTCCCTCCTTACTCCATCCCCCATTGAGAAGTCAAGAAATTTGACATAGGTTATACATGTGTAGTCATGCAAAGCATATTTCCATGTGAATCATTGTGTGAAAGAAAACACAGACCAAAAAAACCCAAGGAAAATAAAATAAGGAAAAAGTATTTTGAACTGCATTTAATTCTACCAGTTCTTTCTCTGGAGATGGACCGCACCTTTCATCATAAGTCCTATCAGATTGTCTTGGATCATTGTATTACTGAGAATAGGTAAGTTATTCATAACGGATCATCTTACAATATTGCTGTTACTGTGTATAATATTCTCCTGGTTCGCTCATTTCATTTTGCATCAGTTCATGTAAGTCTTTCCATGTCTTTCTGAGACATCCTGCTCATCACTTCTTAAAGCACAATAATATTTCATCACAATTATATACAATGACTTATTTAGTCACTCCCCAATTGGACATCCCCTCAATTTCCAATTCTTTGCTTCCACTAAAAGAGCTGCTATAAATATTTTTGTATACATAGGTCCTTTTCCTTTTTGATCATCTGTTTGGGATACAGACCTAGTAGTGGTGTTGCTTGGTCTAAGGATATTGATGGTTTAATAGCCCTTTGGGCATGGTTCCAAATTGCTCTCCAGAATGGCTGAATCAGTACACAACTTCACCAGTAGTATATTAGTTTTTTAATCTTCCCACATCCCCTCCAATATTTGTCATTTCCTTTTCTGACATATTTGACAATTTGACTGGTATGAGGAAGTAGCTCAGAGTTGTATCAATTTGCATTTCTCTTATCAATAGTGATTTAGAGCATTTTATATAACTATAGATAACTTTGATTATTTTGTCTGAAAACTACTTGCTCATATCTTTTGACCAATTTTGATCAATTAAGAAATGGCTCATATTTCTATAAATTTGACTCAGTTTTCCATATGTTTGAGAAATGAAGTCTTTATCAGAGAAACTCATTATTAAATTTTTTTCACAGTAATTACTACCAACTATATATTTCCCTCCACTCTATTTTCCCCATTCATCCTACTCTGTCTTTTTACCCTCTCCATTCTCAAAAGTGTTTTGCTTATGACTTTTGCATTTCCCAAATTGTTTTCCTTTAAATTAGTCCCCCACCCTGACCCCTTCTCTTATCTCCTTCCCTCCTACTTTCCTGTATGGTAGGAAAAATTTCTACATCCAACTGAGTGTGTATATTATTACTTCTTTGAGCTAATTCCAATGAGGGGAAGGTTCATGTGCACCTCTCCCTGCTTCCCCTGTTTTCCCCTCCACTCTCAAATCTCTTTCAGCCTCTCTTATGTCAGATAATTTATCCCATTCTACCTCTCCCTTTTCCCTTCTCTCAGTGCATTCTTCTTTCTCATTGCTTTATTTTATTTTTTTTAGGTAATCATGCCATACTATTCCACTCACATCTCTGCTTTCTTTCTTTCTTTCTTTCTTTCTTTCTATATGTATATATATATATATATATATATATATATATATATATATATATATATATGTTCCTTTCAACTGCCCTAAGAAGAAAATTTTTAGAAGTTATAAATATCATTTTCCTATGTAGGAATATAAACAGCTTAACCTTATCAAATCCCTTATGATTTCTCTTTCTTGTTTTTCTTTTTATGGTGCTTTTGCATCTTGTATTTGAAAGTCGAATTTTCTATTCAGCTCTGCTCTTTTCATCAAGAATGCTTGAAAGTCCTCCATCTCATTGAATGTCTATCTCCCACCCCCCTCCAAAAGATTATACTCAGTTTTGCTGCAGAGGTGATTCTGGTTGTAATCCTAGCTTTTTTACCTGCCAGAATATCATATTCCAAGCCCTCCAGTCCTTTAAGGTAGATCTTGTGTAATTCTGATGTGGCTCCACAATATTTGAATTGTTTCCTTTTGGATACTTGCAGTATTTTGTCTTTGATCTGGGAGATCTGGAATTTGGCTATAATATTCCTGAGAGTTTTCATTGTGGGATCTCTTTCAGGAGGTGATCAGTGGATTCTTTTGATTTCTATTTAACCCTCAATTTCTAGAATATCAGGGCAGTTTTAATTTATGATTTCTTGAAAGATGATATCTAATCTTTTTTATAGTGATTTTCAGGTAGTCCAATAATTCTTAAATTATCTCTCTTGGGTCTACTTTTCGGACCAGTTGTTCTTCCAAGGAGATATTTCACATTTTCATCTATTTTTCATTCTTTTGATTTTGTTTGATTATTTCTTCATGTCTCATGAAGTCAATAGCTTTCATTTGCCAAATTCTACTTTTTAAGAATTTCTTCTCTTAAGTGAATTTTTGTATATCTTTTTCTATTTGGCCAATTCTGCTTTTCAAGTCATTCTTCTCCTCATTGGTTTTTTGTGCTTATTTTACCTTTTGGTCTATTCTGTTTTTTTAAGGTGTCATTTTTTCAGTATTTTTGTGCTTCCTTTACAAAGCTGTTGACTTTTTATTCATGATTTTCTTGTATCACTCTCATTTCTCTTCCCAAGTTTTCTTCTACCTCTATTACTTGATTTTTAAAATCCTTTTTGAACTCTTCCATGGCCTAAGACCAATTCATATTTTTCTTGGAGGCTTTGGATGCAGGAATTTTGACTTTGTTGTCTTCTTCTGACTGCATGTTTTGATCTTCCTTATCTCCATAGTAACTTTCTATGATCAAATTTTTTTCTGTTGTTTGCTCATTTTCTAGCCTATTTCTTAACTTTCAACTCTATGCTGAAGTGGGATTCTGCTCCCCAGCTGGAGGAGGATGTGAATCAATAGTATGTGAATGAGAATGAAGGAACCATATGGTTGAAATAATACAAGACTGAGGCTTTTCAGAGAAAGGTTGGCAATAGTTTAAGGGAGCAAAGGACTTGAGGATCTGTGAAAATTCAAAACATTCTTCATGCTCCACCAACAATTTTTAAAGGCTTATCTAACATAACCTCTCAGGAATAGCCACCATATTCTAGTTACATAACATTTTACTTTAAGTAGAGTAGAATGTTTTAATAGTAAATATCACTGAAATTTTATTTTTATTACATCTATTTTATCTGCTTATTTTTTCTTCATTTATTTCCATTGGCAATTTCAGA
This sequence comes from Trichosurus vulpecula, assembly GCF_011100635.1. Lineage (NCBI taxonomy): Eukaryota > Metazoa > Chordata > Mammalia > Diprotodontia > Phalangeridae > Trichosurus > Trichosurus vulpecula. The sequence continues at coordinate 97,307,086 of NC_050578.1, read as the reverse complement.
ATTGTTTGTAAATCCCTAAGAAAATACACTTCCACATACATTGATGTGGAAAATAATTGTCATTTCTTTGGGATATGTCCTTTACCTCTTAATGCAATTTTTTTCTTCCCTTTTCCCTTTTGAATGCTGCAAAAATATACTAATTGCATTGGGAAGCTGCACCATTTATCTCTAGATAACATTCAGATGTGTGTTGATCTATTATCAATTTCTAACTTTGTTCCTTGACTTGGAAAAGTGTTTTAATGTCTGGGAACATATATTTGTTAAGAAAAATTAGTTGACAATGAGCAGCTGTTTCTCTTTTAAATGTTCCATCTGTTAGACAAAATTGTATGTCTTTTTTTCTTTTGTGAATCAGATCTCCAACAAATTTATCTTAGACCATTTCTTAGGAAATGTCTAGTCCAGTACACTTTTAGCAGAGTATTATCCAGGTCTTTAGGTCTATGAAAAATCAGTCCTTACCACAGTGGCACCTAGGAAGCCAATGGAGGTTGCTGAACAGTAAGATTGTCTCTCCCGTGCCTTAGGAGGGTTATTTTGGCAGCTGTGATTAATAAATTATAATTATAAATAATATGTGTGACACAACATTTCGCAAATCACCTTATATATATTAACTCAGAATGGAGTACCTCAGTTTCCTTCTCCATAAATGAGAGGGATAGACTAGATGGCCTCTGAGGCCTCTTACATCCCTAAATCAATGATGCCATAATCCTATGATTTTAAGATAACCAGGAAAAATTCCTGCAACATACAGATTTTATGAAAATAGAAATGCTACTTTTAGGAAGAGCCCAGAGGATCCTTTCATATTTGTGGTACAACTATTACAAAACCACCAGTTATGTTTGCTCTGGGCAAATTACTTAATCTCTCAGTGCACTAGAAAACTCTCTAAACTTGTAAATTGCAGAACAAGTACTACTATCCATCGGTAGCACAAGTCCTTGTTTCCTTTGTATAAAATATTGGTATCTATATCTGAATATGTATCTCTTGATAAAATATAAATTTCTTGAGGCCAAACTCTGTTTCATTTTTGTCTTGTATCATTGGCATCAAGAATAGTACTAGGTACTATCTACACTTTAAAAAAGCTTATTGATTTTGATTGATTGTATGACATCTTCTCTCAAGAAACAGTAGTATCTGGCCAGCTACTTTACTCCCATATTACTCTGCCTTAAGGGATATATTACACAAAGATGGTGGAAACTAATTCAAATATGTTGACATTGCATTATGCTATTGTCATATCTCATTTCCATTGCAGCAAAAAGAAGAGGACCAGGGTAGGGAAATTCTGACATTCTATTGTCATAATGCTCTGTCCCTTCCAGCAAGTTGCCTACCACTGATAATGGATTTGTTGTGACAGTTTTATAAAGGAGAAAATTGGATTTCAAATTTACATACTCATAAGCAAAGCTCCTTTTTATAGTCACAAGGTCAACATTGCAGAAATATTTTTCTAATGCTTATGTGCCATGGAGGTCCAGTCCCCACTTCTTGATCTCTTTTTGGTCTAGACTTTGTGTTATAAAGAAAAATGTGTGTGTAAAATTAATTTTGAAAGGGTTATCTTTGGCAGAATCCTTATATGTCTACTTCACTAATCTGTCGCATATCTCAGTTTCAAAATGGAGCATTCAAACTAGATTTTCTATTCCTCTGACATCCTACCCACACTCTCAGGCATTCAAGGAAAAATATTGGGTTTTTTTTCAAGAATAAAACCTACAGTAAAATCTTTAGTACATTCTTTTTTTCTTCTTCACTGTTCTATACATAGATTACTTTTGGCAGTAAAAGACATGAACAAAAATGTTACCATAAAAACATAAGAGAACAAAAGGCCCATAAGACCCGAGTAATCTTTAATGAATTTTCTAAGACTTAGGAAATGTATCTTACAACAAAGGAAGTAAGGTGTTTCCTTTCTTCTAATTCCCAAGCAAATTATTATTGTTGGTATGTACTGCTTAAAAAAGGAATGCATGTGTTTAAACCCAAAGTTAAGACTGTGTACATCTCTTTACGATCTGATCCTGCTTTGCAAGACAGAAGGGTATGTTAACCAGCTTTCTCCCAATGATGGCAGCCTGGTTACTGCTGAGGCATCCTGGTGACATTCAAGTCAGGAGCAATCTGGATTCTAATTCTCTTCTCTGATACTAATTGTGGGATTATACACAAGTCTCACCACCTTTTTAAGACTCAGTTTTCTCATCTCTAAAAGGAAGATGACACCTGCAGTACCTATGCTAAAAAGTTACTGCGAAGTTGGTATTAAATAGCATGAATTTGAAGTTGGTAAATGTGTAAGGAACAAAATAACAAAGCCCTAACTTCAATGAAACCTTAGTCAGAGGAACATTATAACAGCCTGGCTGAATGGGGGAGGGAGAAAGATTCCATCAAGCAAACAGTTTCGTAGATCCATTTCATTTTCTCTGATTCAATCAGCTTCAATCTTATTCAAGCAGCTTAAAAAGATGCACTTTGGGTATGCAATTAACATTGTTTGCCTCCAGGACTAGTACAGCATTTACAAGTCTGCTTGCTCTTGGAGATATCCAGAACACCTCCCTGTACTTTGGTACACCTAGCCTTGGTACCCTAGATTAATCTTCTCTTTACCTTATTCACTCACATCCAGGTTACTAAGGGGAATTGCCCCTGACCTAAACCCATACATATCTGACCCATTTTAGATAGATAATATTGATATCATCTAAACTGCCCCAGCCTAGGTCCCTAACAGAGATCTCTGAAGATGATAAATGTTCAAGTAGATAGATGAACAAATAAATTAATGAATGCAGGAGAAAAAAGGAGAGTAGAAGAACAGATGAGTAAAGACAAGGGAGAGATACAACTGAATATATAGATGGAAAAGTCAGAAAGCATGTGCCCTGGCAAATATGTTGAAGGTATCAAAAGCGAAAACAGCATGTACACACTGCTACAGTAAAGGCCTGATGTCTGAATAGAGAGTGATTTACTCATTGCTAAGAAGAATGTCAGATACTATACCATTGGTCTAGGATTTTAAGCATTATGGAACTTTTCCACAGTGACTTACCTTATAAAAATCTCTAGGGGAACCAAACCACAGGTAAAATGTCACCCCAACTTTTGTGGAAGGCCAATCCAAGAGAACATTCTACTGCCCTTTGGGGATATTTGCACATAATTCTTGTTAGCTACAGTGAGAGCTGAATGTGTTCCATTTACTAGTAGTGTTAATAAAAACTACTCAGGATGATTTGCCAGAGTTGTTATAAAATAGTATTTGTGCTTTTCTAAGCATGGACAGGTGCATGACTGGAATAAAGGCTACAGATGCCACTCTCAGGTACTCAAAATGTTCATCCCTTGCCCATGATAAAAACTCTTTATTCCAGTTTCAACAGGGTCTCTTTGAAATGGCATAAGGCACTTTCAGATGGCAAACCAAAAGCTTTGCCCCAGGATCTCTCCAAGGTTTCTATCCAATTAGTATATTAAATAAAATGCTTATTGCACCAAGTAAGCACTTTCCCATAAAAGATCACAATGGCACAGAAAGAAGTAATTTACCTTGTTTTATTTATCTAGTTAAAGATGGGGAGAATGACTCTCTCTCTCTCTCATATGTGTGTATGTAGGTATGTATGTGGATTTACACATATATGTAAATATATATTCACATATATTTGCTTAACATTCATTCCATACTAGACTAATTCTCTCCTATGAGTTGACAGTTAATTACAAATTGATCATTCAAAACTTTGAATTATATTGAGAAGTTCTATAAGATCCTCAGAAAAAGACCTCCTTGTAAAATGTTCAGAGAGCTTTTTTCTCCATATCCATAATTATTTTTTGTATCTTTGTGAGTGATTCTTTCTAAACTAGTCCACTTCAGACACAGTCCTGTGTGCTTTCTTACCTGTGTGACCTTGGGCAATGAGAGTTTTAGACACTGTTTCTTCCTGCTTGCTATTTAATTAGTCCCACTTCCTTCCTTGTTGCCCCAGGTCAGTTGACCTTTCTGAGCTTCATTTTTCTTTTGTCTTTTTAATTTTATCATTTTTATTTAATATTTTAGTTTTCAACATTGATCTCCACAAGATTTTGAGTTACAAATATTATCCCCATTTCTACCCTCCCCCCCAATCCAAGATGGCGTATATTCTGGTTGTCCCATTCCCCAGTCAGCCTCCCTTCTGTCACCCCGCTCCCCCGCCCCATCCCCTTTCCCCTTTCTTGTAGGGCAGGATAGATTTCTATGCCCCATTCCCTATATATCCTATTTCCCAGCTGCATGTAAAAACAACTTTTTTTGAGCATCTGCATTTAAAACTTTGTGTTCCAGATTCTTTCCCCTCTTCCCTTCCCACCCACCCTCTCTAGGAAGGCAAGCAATTCAACATAGGTCACACATGTATCATTATGTATAACCCTTCCCCAGTACTCATGTTGTGAAAGATTAACTATGTTTTGCTCCTTCCTAACCTATCCCCCTTTATTGAATTTTCTCCCTTGACCTTGTCCCTTTTAAAAAGTGTTTGCTTTTGATTACCTCCTCCCCCTATCTGCCCTCCCTTCTATCATTCCCCCTTTTTTATCCCCTTCCCCTTACTTTCCTGTGGAGTAAGATACCCAATTGAGTGTGTATGTTATTCCCTCCTCAAGTTGAATCTGATGAGAGTAAGATTCACTCATTCCCCCTCACCTGCCCCCTCTTCCCTTCCAACAGAACTGCTTTTTCTTGCCACTTTTTGTGAGATAATTTACCCAATTCTATCTCTCCCTTTCTCACTCTCTCAGTATATTCTTCTCTCACCCCTTGAATTCAATTTATTATTTTAGATATCATCCCATCATATTCAACTCACCCTGTGCCCTCTGTCTATATATATGTATATTGCCTTCAGTTACCTTAATACTGAGAAAGGTCTCGTGAATTACACACATCATCTTTCCATGTAGGAATGTAAAAAAAAACAGTTCAACTTTAGTAAGTCCCTTATGAATTCTCTTTCCTGTTTACCTTTCATGTTTCTCTTGCTTCTTTTTTTTAATTTAAATTTATTTATTTAACATATTTAGTTTTCAGCATTGATTTTCACAAGAGTTTGAATTACAAATTTTCTCCTCATTTCTACCCTCCCCCCCACTCCAAGATGATGTATATTCTGGTTGCCCTGTTCCCCAGTCAGCCCTCCCCTCTGTCACCCCACTCCCCTCCCATCCCCTTTTCCATTCCTTTCTTGTAGGGCAAGATAAATTTCTACACCCCATTGCCTGTGTATCTTATTTTCTAGTTGCATGCAAAAACTTTTTTTTTGTTTTTGAACATCTGTTTTTAAAACTTTGAGTTCAAAATTCTCTCCCCTCTTCCCTTCCCACCCACCCTCCCTAAGAAGTCAAGCAATTCAATATAGGCTATGTGTGTATTATGTATGGCCCGTCCACAATACTCATGTTGTGAAAGACTAACTATATTTTGCTCTTTCCCAACCAATCCCCCTTTATTGAATTTTCTACCTTGATCCTGTCCCCTTTTGAAAGTGTTTGTTTTTGATTACCTCCACCCCCATCTGCCCTCGGCTCCATCATCCCCCCTTTATTTTTTTTATCTTCTTCCCTCTTCTTTCCTGTGGGGTAAGACACCCAATTGGGTATGTATGGTATTCCCTCCTCAGGCCAAATCTGATGAGAGCAAGGTTCACTCATTCCCCCCCACCTGCCCTCTCCCCTCCTCCCACAGAACTGCTTCCTCTTGCCAACTTTATCCAAGATAATCCACCCCATTCTATCTCTCCCTATCTCCCTCTCTCAGTATGTTACTCTCTCATCCCTTAATTTGATTTTATTTCTTTTAGATATCTTCCCTTCATCTTCAACTCACCCTGTGTCCTCACTCTCTCTCTCTCTCTCTTTCTCTCTCCATATATATATATATATATATATATATATACATACATATACATTCACTTATATATATATATATACATAAACATATATATATATATATATATGCATATTCCCTTCAGCTACCCTAATACTGAGATCTCATGAATCATACATGTCATCTTTCCATGTAGGAATGTAAACAAAACAGTTCAACAGTTCAACTAGTAAGTCCCTTGCAATTTCTTTTTCTTGTTCTTTTTCTTGATTACCTTTTCATGCTTCTCTTGATTCTTGTGTTTGAAAGTCAAATTTTCTATTCAGTTCTGGTCTTTTCACTGAGAAAGCTTGAAAGTCCTCTATTTTATTGAAAGTCCATATTTTGCCTTGGAGCATGATACTCAGTTTTGCTGGGTAGGTGATTCTAGGTTTTAATCCTAGCTCCATTGACCTCCGGAATATTGTATTCCAAGCTCTTCGATCTCTCAATGTAGAAGCTGCCAGATCTTGGATTATTCTGATTGTGTTTCCACAATACTCAAACTGTTTCTTTCTGGCTGCTTGTAGTATTTTCTCCTTGATCTGGGAGCTCTGGAATCTGGCGACAATATTCCTAGGAGATTTCTTTTTGGCATCTATTTGAGGAAGAAATCGATGGATTCTTTCAATTTCTGTTTTGCCCTGTGGCTCTAGAATATGCGGGCAGTTCTCCTTGATAATTTCTTGAAAGATGATATCTAGGCTCTTTTTTTGATCATGGCTTTCAGGTAGTCAAATAATTTTTAAATTATCTCTCTCAGATCTATTTTCCAGGTCAGTGGTTTTTCCAATGAGATATTTCACATTGTCTTCCATTTTTTCATTCCTTTGGTTCTGTTTTGTAATATCCTGATTTCTCATCAAGTCACTAGCTTCCACTTGCTCCAACCTAATTTTTAAGGTAGTATTTTCTTCAGTGGTCTTTTGGACCTCCTTTTCCATTTGGCTAATTCTGCCTTTCAAGGCATTCTTCTCCTCATTAGCTTTTTGGAGCTCTTTTGCCATTTGAGTTAGTCTATTTTTTAAGGTGTTGTTTTCTTCAGTGTATTTTTCAGTATTTTTTTTTTGGGTCTCCTTTAGCAAGTCATTGACTTGTTTTTCATGGTTTTCTCGCATCCTTCTCATTTCTCTTCCCAATTTTTCCTCTACTTCTCTAACTTGCTTTTCCAAATCCTTTTTGAGCTCTTCCATGGCTTGGGACCAGTTCATGTTTTTCTTGGAGGTTTCTGTTGTAGGCTCTTTGACTTTGTTAACTTCTTCTGTCTGTATGTTTTGGTCTTCTTTGTCACCAAAGAAGGAATCCAAAGTCTGAGACTGAATCTGGGTGCATTTTCGCTGCCTAGCCATATTCCCAACCAACTAACTTGACCATTGAGTTTTTCAGCGGGGTATGACTGCTTGTGGACTAAAGAGTTCTATGTTCCATGTTTGGGGGGGATGTGCCAGCTCTGCCACACCAGCACTGCTCCTTCCCCAGGAACCCCCAACCCAGACTGGGCTTAAATCTTCAGCAGGTTGTGCAGTCCTGCTCTGATCCACCACTTAATTCCTCCCACCAGGTGGGCCTGGGGCCCGGAAGCAACTGCAGCTGTAGCTGCCCCACCTCCGCTGCCCCCAGGCTGGAAGCCGAACCGTGAACTCCTTCCACTCCCGCAGCTTTTCCCACTAACCTTCTCCACTGTCTTTGGTGTTTGTGGGTTGAGAAGTCTGGTAACTGCTGCAGCTCACTGATTCAGGGTGCTAGGGCACATTCCGCCTGGCTCCTGGTCTGGTTGGTCTGTGCTGCTCACGCTGGGCTCTGCTCTGCTCCACTCTGCTCCCAGCTCCCAGTTCCGTGTGGGACAGACCCCACCCAGAGACCATCCAGGCTGTCCTGGGCTGGAGCCCTGCTTCCCTCTGCTGTTTTGTGGGTTCTGCCATTCTAGAATTGGTTCAGAGCCATTTTTTATAGGTTTTTGGTGGGACTTGGCAGGGAGCTCACGCTAGTCCCTCCTTTCCAGCCACCATCTTGGCTCCACCCCCTACCACTTCTCTTGCTTCTTGTATTTGAAAGTCAAATTTTCTATTCAACTCTGGTCTTTTCACTGAGAAAGTTTGAAAGTCCTCTATTTTATTTAAAATCCATATTTTGCCTTGGAGCACCATACTCAGTTTTGCTGGGTAGGTGATTCTTGGTTTTCATCCTAGCTCCATTGACCTCCAGAGTATCATATTCCAAGCCCTTCTATCCCTTAATGTAGAAGCTGCTAGATCTTGTATTATGCTGATTATGTCTCCACAATCTTCAAATTGTTACTTTCTGGCTGCTTGCAGTATTTTCTCGTTGACCTGGAAACTCTGGAATTTGGTGACAATATTCTAGAAGTTTTCTTTTTGGGATCTTTTTCAAAAGGCGATTGGTGGATTCTTTCCATTTCTATTTCACCCTCTGGCTCTAGAATATCAGGACAGGCTTCCTTGATAATTTCTTGAAAGATGATGTCTAGGCTCTTTTTTTGATCATGGCTTTCAGGGAGTCCAATAATTTTTAAGTTATCTCTCCTCGAGCTATTGTCCAGGTCAGTGGTTTTTCCATTGAGATATTTCACATTGTCTTCCATTTTTTCATTCCTTTGGTTCTGTTTTATAGTATCTTGATTTCTCATAAAGTCACCAGCTTCCACTTGCTCCAATCTGATTTTTAAGGTGGTATTTTCTTCAGTGGTGTTTTGGACCTCCTTTTCCAATTGGCTAATTCTGCCTTTCAAGGCATTCTTTTCCTCATTGGCTTTTTGGAGCTCTTTTTACATTTGGGTTAGTCTATTCTTTAAGGTGTTATTTTCTTCAGCATTTTTTTGGATTTCCTTTAGCAAGTTGTTGACTTGTTTTTCACGGTTTTCTTGTATCTCTCTCATTTCTCTTCCCTATTTTTCCTCTGCTTCTCTTACTTGCTTTTCCAAATCTTTTTCAAGCTCTTCCATGGCCTGAGACCAATTCATATTTTTCTTGGAGGCTTTTGATGTAGGCTCTTTGACTTTGTTGACTTCTTCTGGCTGTATGTTTTGGTCTTCTTTGTCACCAAACAATCAACCTGGAGTTGGAGTTTGAGTTTAAATTTGAGTTTGAGTTTGAGTCTGAGTTCATTTTTGCTGCCTGTTCATGTTGCCAGCCAACTACTTGACCCTTGAGCTTTTTATCAGCGTATGACTGCTTGTAGAGTAGAGAGTACTTTGTCCCAAGCTTTAGGGTCTAGGCACTGCTGTTTTCAGAGCCACTTCTACTCCACCATCAACCCAGGCTCTGTCAGAGCAGTGCTCCTCCTCCCCCAAGAACTGCCAACCAGGACTGCAATATAGATCCAACCAGGGCACAGCAAGAGAACCTTCCTTTGTGCCCAAAAAGCACTCCTTGCACTCCCGCTCTGATCTACTGCTAGATTCCTCCCACCGTGTGAGTCAGGGACATGGGAAGCAGCTGATGCTAGAGCTCTGGGAGCAGCCTTGGGAGCTTCCTGCTACTGCCACCACCACCACAGCACCACCTCTGCCACCCCCAGGACTGGTGGCAAGACCAGTCTCAACTCAATCCTGCAGTTTCCCTCTAACCTGCTCTTTGGCATTTGTGGGTTGAGGAGTCTGGTAACTGCCACAGCTCAATGATTCATAGTCCTAGAGCCTGTTCTGCCTGCTGACTCCAAGACTTGTTTGTCCTGGCATGGCCCAAGCGGGGCTGTGCTCTGCTCCCAGCACAGTGCAATAGACCCTTTCTGGTGACCATCCAGGCTGCCCTGGGCTGGAGACCTGTTTCCCTCTATTATTTTGTGGGTTCTGCTGCTCTAGAATTTGTTCAGAACCATTTTTACAGGTGTTTGGAGGGATTTGGAGGAGAGCTTAAGCAAGTCCCTGCTTTCCAGCTGCCATCTTGGCTCCACCCCCTGAGCTTCATTTTTCTTACGAGTGAATGAAAAAGATGGATTAGATGGCCTCTCAGAGGTCTTTCAGCTCTTGATCCATGATGTAATGATCCTGTGAAATCAATGCCATTCATTTCATTCACAAAAGAGCAGTGTTTCCAAGGTGTTTTTGAAAATCAATTAATGCTATAAAGTCCTTGCCTCTTTGAGGAGAAGATCTATTTTTACAGCAAAGTTGTCCCTTTGTCAAAATTCTTCTTTTGGGTTGCTCTTAGTTCTCCTACTCCTCATATGTCATGTGGACACAGTTTCACCTTCATTCCAATGTGCTTAGATTGTTTCCTATGTCCTATTCCCCAGAGACAAGTGGGAAAGGAAGGGAACAAGCATTTATTAATACGTTGGCCGCTATGCTGAGTGCTTTGCAAATATTAGCTCTTTTGATTTCACAACTGCCTTGGGAGGTTGGTGCTTAATATTCTTATTACCATTTTATATTTGAGGAAAATGGGGCACACAGAGGTTAAATGACTTGCCCAGGATCACACAGTAAGTGTCTAAGGCCAGTTTTCAACTCAAATCCAAATCAAAACTTTAAACTCTAGGCTGAGTACTGTATCCATTGGACTACCCTCTTGTTGCCTCCTTTTACATAATATCTAGATTTTCTGAGTCCCTGAGCCTGACATGAGGCTGATCCTGTACTTTGCTTCACTCAGCTATTAAACTATTACTCATGTGGCTCTCTGTGGTACTGTTATCTCTTGGTCTCTTGTGCTTTTGCAATGTGACAATGAAATGAAATCCAGCCATTGTCTAGGTAGGTACAGAAAAGAGAAAAGGCAAGAAATATTTTGAAACAGCAAATTTCTTATGGTGAGAAAAAATACATTCTTCCTAGAGAGTTTTCAGAACTATATTTTATGTTTGATTTAATTTTTAGTTGTTTACATGTCACTTTATATGTGTTCCAAATGATCCCACAGCAATCAATAACTATATATTAAACACTAGCTGTGTACCAGGCACTTTGCCTGCATACAAAGACAAAAGGAAAAAAAGAGTCCTTATGCTCAGCGACTTACATTTTTACTAAGGGAAACAACATGATCATGTATAGGGATATTAAAAGCCATACAAAGAATATAATATAGCTAGCATTTACATAGGTTTATATAATATGTAAGCAGTTGGGTGGTATAGTAGATAGAGTCATGAGCCTGGAGTCAGGAAAAACTTGAAATCACACCTGGCCTCTGACACTAACTGCGTGACCCTGGGTAAATCACTTAACCTTGTTTGCCTCAGTTTCCTCATCTATAAAGTGAGCTGGAGAAGAAAATGGCATACCACTCCAGTATCTTTATCAAGGAAACCTCCAATGGGATGATAGAGTTAAACATGACTGACAGTGACTAAACTACAAAAATATAACCTTTACCATTTTTACCACAAAGTGCTGTACAAACATCATCTCATTTTATCCTCATAATAGCCAAGGCAGTTGGTGCTATTATTATACCCATTTTAGAGATGAGGAAACTGAAGCTGTCAGAAGCTTGCCTGGGTTACACAGCTAGGAAATGTCTGAAGCTGTGATTTGAACTCAAATTTTCCTAACTCTGGTTCTAGTGGTACTGGAGTGCAAGGTCACTTAGAGGAAGATGGAACTAGTATCTGTGGACCAGAAAAGGCTTCATGAAGAAGAAAGCTTATAAAATGAATCTTCAAGGAAATCAAGTATTCTAACATCTGATATGAACACTTCAGTACATTCTATTATTATAAGCATGCCCCTATTTTACCTCCATTACTCAGAAACTAAAACAGTGTTATACACAATCTGACTCCAGATGATTTTTTGAGCTATTTTTTTGTGTTACCTACTTTGGTGCTTTCTATGTTCCAGCCAAACTGGACTACTTTTGCCCTTCATGGTTGTCCATCTCCCTCCCCCATGCCTCTATATTGTCTCCCCCCACCCCAACACACTCATACCTTCAATGCTCTGCTTTTTCATTTCCATCCCTTGGAATCTCTAGCTTGCTTCAAGACTCAGCAAAAGTACCAAATTCCTATACGAGATTTTATCTGATGGCTCCATTTGCCAGTGCTTCCCTCTAAAAAGCTTCCCTACTCCGCATATACTTTGTATTTACTTATCTGCATACATGCCCTAACCCTCCAATAGAATACCAGCACCTTGAGTTCAGGGTCTGTTTTATTTTTTTCCCTTGTACTGTTAGGCCAGTTATTGAATTATATTGCACAGAATTTCTCAGCACAGAATTTAAGTAAATTATGTTTGTTGACTGATTTGATTTACTGGCTCCGATAATAACCTAAATAATTAATTATTTAAGGAGTTATGGTCACAAAAATATCCTTCTTCAATAGTCTATACATCTGGTTAGTTGAGATTGCCCATCCACATACATCCATGATGCAAGTCACAAAGTGCCTAAAACAATAACATAGCCAAAAGAGGGAAGCCCAGGCTCTTGGCTTCCATGGTAGTGCTCTTTCCTGGTTTTCCTAGCTGTCTAACTTTTGTTTCCCCTTAGAATTTGCCCTTCTTTCTCCTTATTCCTACACTTTCTCTCCTGATGATCACATCAGCTCCTATAGGTCTAATTATAATATCTGAGCAGATGGTTCCCAAATGTATATGACTCCACTATCTTTCTCTTAAATTCTAATCCTATATGATTAACTGTTTGTTGGGCATTATTTAGATGGCTTGTCATTAATTTCATATTCAGCATGTCGAAGATTGAACTGATCTTTTCCCTTAAACATACCCTTCTCCCAAACTTTTGTTGAGAGTGTGCTACCCACCATCCTAGTCAGTGAGGTTAGTAACACCAGAATTATGTCTGACTCTTCCTTGTCCTTCAACCCTCTATAGTTAATCAGTTGCCAAATATTATCAATTCTACTTGCAAAATATATCTCCAATCTGTCCTCTTCTCCAAGAACATAATCACCATCATGATTCAAGCCCCTATGATCTGTCCCATGGATTATAATAATAGGCTGCTAACAGATTCCTTTGCTTCTAGCCAGTCTTTTAACTAATTCCTTTTCTGAAAAGCCTCCAAAATAATCTTCTCAAGTCATGTGGCTGACCATGTCATTCACCTATTAAACAAATCTCCAAAGGTTCCCTATTGCTTTAGGATTAACTCCAAACTTCCCATTGACATTTAAACTCTTCTACAACCTGGCTTCAAATTATCTTTCCTTCTGCATTACAGATTATTTCCATTAATTTTTTTTCTTCCTACTTCACTGAAATTCAGCTTTTCTCCGAACTTCACAGGTCATCTCCTGTGACTGTGTGTTCAGATGGGCTGTCTTTCTTTCCTTGAATTCACTCCCTCCTCATCTCCCCTGCTTAGAATCATCATCTTCCTTCAAAGTTCAGATTACAGGATCATAGATTCATAGACGCTAGGGACTTCTGAAGTCATCTAATCCATCCCTTCGCTTTACAGTTACAGAAACTCAGAGATGTTAAGTCATTTTTCCAATGTCACACAAATCGCAAGTAGCAGAAGCGGCATTTGAACCCAGGTCCTCTGACTTCAAATCTAGCGCTCTTTACACTGACATGCTGCCTCTGTAAAATCTTATCAGAAGTCCCAGGTTTTAAGTCTCTGCACCGCCCCCCCCCCTCTCTCCCTCTCTTTCAGCATAGATTTACTTATCTATGAACCTTCCCCCAGTATAATACACCTTGAGGACAGAAACTGTTTTGCTTTCCTTTGTTTTCCTGTATTTGAATCCCCTGGTCCCTCGAAGAGTTTCTTAGACATAACAAAGCTTAATAAATGTTTGAGGAATTGAATTAAATGAATCCTTAAAATATATTGGCTTTCCCTGCCCCCTTCAGCATCATGCCGTTGGTTCGTATTGAACCTGTGGTCACCTCAATCCCACAGATATGTTTCACATACTGCCAAGTAGTTCTTCCTTGTTCTATAGCTGTATAATTAATCATTTGAACCTGAATGCGGGGCTGAACATTTATCATTGTCAAATTTCGTCTTGGACCAGATCCAGCGTTCCAGCACATTAAAGGCTTTTCAAATACCACTAGATTGTTTCACCCATGGCATTATGTCTCCCCACTCCTAGCTTTGTGTCATCTCCCAATTTGATAAGGTTTTACTTTTAATTCAGACATTAATAAATGCACTGAATAGACCATGGCCAGGGACAGAAACTTGTGGTACTTTGAGAAAACAGAATCAAAACAACCTTTCAGGAGTTTTGCTTGTTCTCTGCCATTACCTTATCCTGGTAATGGCCTATTCCTTTCTTGTTCTTGCTCTGAACATAAATTTCGTAGCACTGGACTGCCCATAGGTTTCCCACAGGACTTTAGAACCTGTTACTATTGCCCTGGTTCAGTTCCGGGTCTTCATCTCCTCAAAACCATGACCCAAGTCCTCATGAATGCATTTCAGAATCATATGATGCAGAGGACACCAAATAGAGTATGAGCCATTTGTTTCCTTGTAGCGCCATTACCTAGTCCAATATGTGTTAGGCTCTCAATAAATTCCTGCTGATCATTTTCTTGGATCTTAGAATGTAAGACAACTACACCCAATCATAAAATGTTTGCCATTTCTTTCACCTCCAGGGGAGTAAACTCCAATTTCCAGTCAATCCCTCTATTTTCCACCATTACTACTCTCTCTTCTGCCTTATTATGGGAAAAAGAACTCAAAATCATTTCAGATTAACAACACTGTGAAATTTAGTGTCCAAAATCCTGAGGTTTGTTTTATCCCCCTTCTTATCTCAGCAGGGAAAGTTTTAAAAAATCAGAAACCTCTGAGTTGGACAAATGCTGAAGCCTTTTATGTTACATGGCCAAAGCACACTTCAACACTACTCTGTTTCCTGTTTCTCCTGTCCATTCACATGCATTACTCTCAGCTTCTCTGTTTTGGTTCTTTAGCATCCATGCCTATGATGGTCTCTCTGCACAGCTGCTCTGTCCTATTTCCAAATCCACGCAACCTGTTCTCTCCCCATGTGGCTGGGGATGAATGTAATTTGTTTTAGAAAGCTTAAACAGAGCCATTCTTCACCTATATCATACTTCTCAAAGCCTTCTTATCATCTCCATTTTTTGAAACTCTATTCTACAGGTTTATATTATTCTTTTGCTTTTGTCCTTTGTTATTCTTGGTCCCTAATACTTGGGAAGCATTTATATTGTGAAAAATGATTTTAAATCTTAGTAATCAGTATCTTGGAGACTCAGAGTCATCCTCTCCCCCACCCCCCATGCTCCACCCCCTTCTGCTCCAAAGTTCTTCAGAAGGACATTACTAATAATGAGATTGCATGGAATCTTCTTATTCTGGTCAAACCCAACCCAAACCTGAATTGATTTTATCCTACTCAGGCTTGGGTGGAGACAGATTCTTACAGAACAGGATAGAAGGATGGTGGGATGGTACCAGCCCCTGTTTACCAAGATTAAGTGACCTAAGTCACATAATCAAGACCTCATTTTAATATAACCCACCTCCCAGTGTGTCAATCAGGGTTGATTGGCACCCCTTGGGAACATCTACTCTTCGAGGGACATATAACCCTGTACCCCCAAATCCCAAATTGAGCCATTCTGGCTTCGGGGGGGCAGTTTTGACTGACCGCCCATGCAATACATGTCAAGTCAGCTTGAGAGGAATTAAACCATGGACATACACACCTTAATTTCATTTGTCTCTTTCTTAGAACAGACTCTGTAATTTATTCCTGTTCGACAATATGTTGCATTCAAAAGCTTTAGCTTCCAACACAATATAAGTTGATTAATGCAATCTATTTTATTTGCAATTAAGCTCATAAATGCCAACATAAAATTTTTGAACCAAATAATTTGGTTGAAATGAAGTATGTTATAGTAGGGAGAAGATTAGAGTTATGGGAAAGAAACTTTGGCTATAGTCCCAGATCTTCAACTAAATCTCCATTGACCTTGGACAAGCCAATTAACCAAATTCTTCAGGACCTGTTTCCTTATTGTTAAAATTGTAGTAGTGATAGAAGGAAGGAATTGACTCAAATGATTTCTAGGGTCCCTTCTAGCTCCAAAAATCCTATGATTCTAGTAATTTGTAGCAGTGGTGGAATGATGTGATAAGCAGAGCTATTCAATGATTCTTATTTTATGTCTTTCATTCTCCTACTTACTTATTGTCCAGATGGGTTTCATAGTATAAATACTCCTCTGCTCTAGGAAATTATATCAAAAGATTTGTAATTCTTTATCTTTTTCATCTCTGAGGGCCAAGCCATAGAAAGCACTATGACAAAACATCTGTGTTATCTCTCTCTGCTTCCACTTCTACCACAATTACTTTTTATTACCAATAGGTATACCAAGACCAACAAAGGGCTACAGTTAAACACTATTTAAAAAGACAAAGTAAATATGCAAAACAGACAAATGTAAACAGACTTCCCCAAAACCAGGAAGAAAGGCTTTGGGCTTCCACAAGCACTTTACAGAAGTTACTTCATTTTACCCTCATAATCACCCTTAATGTTAGGTGCTTTTACTATCCTTATTTTATATATGAGGAAAAGTGAGTCAAAAATGATTTCATCCTCCTATTTTCCTTCTAGTGTCAGCAGGGCATTAAAAAAGAATGTAAAACAAATGTTGAAGGTCCGGTCTTCCTGACTCCAGGTCTTAACACTTTATCCGTTGCACCACCTAGTCGATGCTAGGAAATATTGGAGGTCTTAAGGTCTGTAGTTGGAAAATCTGGGTTCTGAAACACAGCTTCTGTCCTGATTCCTGGCTCTCCTCATACCTGATCTTGCTCCCAGAATCCAGGATCCTTTCTCTGGAGCAGCTTTATCTGTTTATGTTTCTATTCTCTCAGCTCTACACAACTTTTCAGAGCCTCTACTTCTGGATCTCCATTTCATCATATACTGGTTCTTCTCTCAGACTGCTTGAAGATCTAACAACTCAGATTTTCCCAAAAATCCTCAGAGGAATGGCTGGTTTTCTGCTCTGTCCAGTAACCAGACTTCCTTTAATTCTATCAAAGGAGGGTGTTAACATTTCATAAAGTGCCCACCTTTAATAATATTATCTAATGGTGCCCATGTTTTTCATGCCTCTTTGTTTTCTACTTTCCTATGAACAGGTACTAGGTCTTCAATACCACCCACTCTCTTAGAAGTTGAATCCATGCAAGTTTAGAGAACTTTGTTTTAGAAGAGGGGTTCTTAACCTGGGACATGTGGATTTCTTAAAAAAATTGCTAACATTATTTCAATATAATTGGTTTCCTATGTAGTCCCATGCATTTTATTTTATGTATTTTAAAACATTCTTCTGAGAAGGAGCCTTTAGGCTTCACCAGATTGCCAGAGGTCCATGACACACAAAAGGTTAAGAAATGCTGCATTAGATTGTTTCCTTTAGTGAGGGAGGGGACATTCAGGTTACTAGTGTAACACTGGGTACTTTCAAAGGGATCACATGATGAACCCTGGCTGTACTCTGTATTACTCTGAGCCTTCAGGCTTCAGGTGCCCTCTCCTCTCTAGAAGTTGCTTACATTCCAAAAGCTTTAAACTAGGACATTAAGACTGATATACACCCCAACTATGTGTTCACTAAACTACACCCTGTGACCCAGGATGATAACTGGCCTGTGTTAAAATTCTATGTGGCAACATGCCGAATAGCCTGTCTGGCTCACTCTTATTGGGAGAGTAATGACATTGGTGTACCCTTGGTGTCTGTCCCCACTAAGCCCCTTTGCTTGAAAATGGACACTGGGAAATTAACCCTTATTTCTATTTGAGAAACAACATTATATTGTTGATTTTTTCTCCTACTGAGTATCAATTTCTCTTTGCTTTGGGAAGGGAAGTAAACTGGGTTGGCCCTTCTAATTCCCAAATTCCCACCGACTGCATTTTTCTTCTCTTTGCAGTAATAATTTATTTTATATTATCAGCCAGGCGGTGCTGTTTCTATTTAAATAGACACTTTTCAATATAAGAGTTGTGATTTTTTTTCTAATAGCAATTTTTTAGAGCCCTGTTTTGCCTTAGTTCTTCACAAGAGTTCATAAGGATAAAATAGATTAGTCATAGTTCAATTAAAAGGTTTTAAAGGCCTATCTCAACAAGCTGGAAAGGTTTCCCGTAACTTGAACACTCAGACCAATATAATCATTGCATCATAGCTAGATATCCAAGGTATGTTAAGGAATCTGGGATGCTAAGATGAAAGTCACAACAGGTGAATTTCGGGCAAAGAAAAGCAACAAATCGTCCATCTGGATAATATACTGGGGCATGGGGAACGTTTCAAAAATTAAATTCTTAGGAAAAACTCAGAATTCACTGACTAAATTAAACAATTATTGTAGCTAGTCTGGGTGCCTTGTGGTGAAGTTAAAGGAACCCTGGCTAGGAAATTAGATTCCAATCCAAGTCCTGCTATTTACGAAAAACATTTCTCTGGGCCTCAGTTTCCTTATCCATTACATGAGAGGACTGAGTCAGATTATCTGTATGATCTCTTTTAGTTCTAAGTCAATGATTATAATGGCTACGTATTTGTAATATGTGCTTTGGGGTTTGAATGACCAAGACAATATTTGTCATAGGTAAAATTAATAAAGCAGAGTGAGGGATGGGGAAGATACACTTGAAACAGAAATCCATGTTTGTGAGACTTTCTCATCCTTACTACAATAGAAATTTTACAAAAATAGCAACATAAGAAGCTGATAATAGAATTTGAAGTGTTGGTCTCCTATGAGTCCCAAAGAGAAACTAATGACCCTTGAAAGCATTACCATTTAGATTGGAGCAATATTTTTGTGGTTAGTTTTTCCTTGATAAATTCAAAGACAATGGCTAATGACCTTATTATTTAAGCCCTGCTCTAAGAAGTGACACTTATTTTCCCTACAAAAAATGGCAAAAGTACATTGCTATGTATAGATACAACTGGTTGAGTAAGGGGTCTCCCAGTAATAACAGTATGATTAAAATAAATCAAAGCTATTTATAGGGAGTTTGCCGGTTATCTAAATTTAGTGGTACTTTTTAAAGTTCAAAGGTTCTTATAATACATCCTCTACCTTTCCTGAAATGCATACCTAAGGAAATTGCTTATTTTGAGAACATATAAAGATAAACTCTGCTTACAGAATGGAATTCCAACCTAAGAGTAGAAATCACACAGAACAATATTAATTTAATGAAGCCATTATTTTCTGCCTTATTCCATGTATTCAGTGACTACTTTCTCCTTTGGAAGGAGAAAGGAATTTTCCTTGCAACATATTTCTTGTTGAGGCAATGGAGTGGAATTTTGACTTAATTTCTTATTCAAGTGTTGTTAATGCATTTCATTACATCCTAGTTTGCGTAAGGCTGATTAATTCCTTTAAAATGCTTATATTCAAACTGTGAGGCCAGGCTCCCTATGAAGGCATTGACCTTTTCTAGGAAGTATAAATGTAATCCCAGGGAAATGAGAAAAAAATAAAAGTGCTTATTAATTTATATTAGCTCTATCCAGCACAAAGCAAAGAGGAATTTTGATGGTTATTTTAGTTAATACAGACAACTGTATTAAAAGAGTTCATCAATACTTTGATAGATTCAAATTGCTTTGTTTATTTAACAATCATGCAACACTCTCTTAAGACTCATTCATAATTTGACATTCAAGAAAGGAGAGTAATACTTTTAAGAGATCAAAAGTAGGCTTATAAATGAGATGAAAACTTGTAATAGTCATTACCAAGAAAATCAGCAAGGCAGTGTCTAATTAGTAAAATTTTAATATAATTTGGAAATACCTGATCTTTTATTTCAAGGGTCAAGTTATACAGAATAAAGAAAGGCAGCCAGGTAGAGGGAAAGCCTTCTTCTCCATGAGGAAAAGTCACATTGAGAAACACAGAGACTATGTGGTCAGTTGAAAGAGTACATGATTTGAAATCAGCAAGATCATGGTTTAAATCCCACTTCTGACAATTACTACCTGGTTGATCTGGGCAGATCATTTCTCTAAGGCTGTTTCCTACTTTGAAAAGGGAGTTATACTGGAAAGACTTGCATGAACTGATACTGAGTGAAGTGAGCAGAACCAGGAGAAAACTGGACACAGTAACAGCAACATTGTGCGATGCTGGGCTTCTGAGCAATGCAATGACCTAAGACAATTCCAAAAGACTCATGATGGGAAATGCTATCCACATTCAGAGAAAGAACTTTGGAGTCTGAATGCAGATTGAAGCTTACTAATTTCACTTTTTTGTTGTTGTTTTTGTTTTTTTTTTCTTTTTCATGGTTTTTTCCTTTTGTTCTGATTCTGATTTCACAACATGACTTATGTGGAAATATGTTTAATATAATCTTAAATGCATAGCTTATATCAGATTGCATGCTGTCTTGAGGAGAGGGAGTGGAAGGAGGAGGGAAATTTTAGAATTCAAAATCTTATAAAAGTGAATGTGGAAAACTAAAAATAAATAAATAAAAAATTTAAAGGGGGGTTATTGGTATCTATAGCACCTTCCTCATAGGGTCTTGTGAATTTCAAAATATTATGCAATTGTCACTTCTTGTTTTGCTTTCCATTCTGTTTCTGAAAGGATAGGGGGAAAAGTGGAAGAGCCTCAAGTTCTCAACGTGCTCATGTGAGAAAGATAACAAGAATCATTTCCTGGAATTAAGAGATAGCAAGCATGGATAGAATTCTTTCTTTAGGGCAGGTACAGACATAGTCAAAGGATTTCAGGAATCTGGAGACTAGTTGAAATTATTGCAAGTCCCAAGCATCACACAAGTCCAAGTAGGATCCATCTCCTAGAAAGAGTGAATTAGAAAACTGTGTTCCACTTAAGCTAGAGGCAAAATAGGATTAGAGCTGGTGATTGAAAATAGGAAGCAGTTGGTAAGTATAATAGCTAGCTATGTTTAGATATTTGTATTTCTTTAAATCTCACCCTAAATTACATTTTATGTGTCATGGACTTTTTTTTTCTAAATTTAAAAATTATGATAACCATCAATTACTTAAGTAGTTGAAAAACCCATAATTTAATCATTATAGTGTTTACTCCACTGAGGCTGAACATAAGTCTAACAATTCTTTATAGAGAAAGAATTTTTACCTTTTTGTGTCCTGGACCCCTCTGGCATTCTGGTAAAATCTATGAACCTCTCCTCAGAATGTTTTGAGGGATAAAATAAATTAAGTAGACTTACCAAGAAAACCAATTCTATTGAAATATAATTATTCAAATATTTTTAAAAGTTTATGTATAGAGTTCTGGGAGCCAAGATGGCAGAGTAAGCAATAAATGGCCATAACTCTCTCATATTCACTTCCAAACAACGACAAAAAGCACCCCAAAATAAATTCAGGAATAGCAGAACCAACAAAAAGACACGATGAAACAATCCTTTAGCCTAAGAAATTTGGAAGATCAACAAGAAACATCTGTCTCACTTAGGTAAAAGGGGAGTGCATTCCAGGACAGTAAGCTTCCCAGCAAACCAGCAGCAAGCCCCACATCAGCAAACCAGCAGGGGATCCTGAGCCCCAGCGTGAGAGAGGAGGCAAACATAATAGGACCGTTCCCCCTCCACGGATGCCTCAGCATAGCCAGGGGAACTGGCAGACTCCAGCTCTGAGAATCACCACTGCTTCAGTGTAGCCCTAGGAAAATGCAGAAACACCCCACCAGGCCTCAGCTCAGCACCAGGTAATCTGCCAGATTCCTTTGGCTTCCAGCAGTGCCAGCCACCTCCCACATTACCCTTTCAGTGAAGCATCAGTCACAAAGGTCATGCATGAGCCTCAGGGCAACATCAGTGAAGTACCAGGTAAATAACCAGGGCCTGCAGTACCTGGCACAAGAAGCCTGAGACAGTGCCCTTTCCATCCAGGGAGCAGAGATCAAATTTAACAAAGGGTTCAGGGCCAAAAAAAAAGATGAGCAAAAAATTGATCTTAAAGAGTTCTTACGGTGACAGGGAAGACCAGTACTCAGAAATGTATAGCAATGCCAAAACACCTGTGGGCAAAAACCCCAAGGGAAAATGGGATGTGGTCTCAAGCACAGAAAGAAGTCATGGAAGAGCTCAAAAATGGCTTAAAATCATTTAAGAGAGGGACCCCTGGGTGGTGCAGCCCTGGAGTCAGGAGGATGTGAGTTCAAATCTGGTCTCAGATACTTGACACACTTACTAGCTGTGTGATCTTGGGCAAGTCACTTGACCCCAATTGCCCTGTCTTCCCCCCTGCCTCTCTCCCTCCAAAAAATACAAAAAAAAAATTTAAGAGAGGTAGAAAAAAATTGGTAAAAGAAATGAGAGTGATACAAGAGAATCATGAAAAAAAGTCAACAGCTTGGAAAAAGAACACAACTGCTTCAAAAGTAGAATTGGCAAAATGGAAAAGGAGATACAAAAAATCCACAACTCCACCAACAGTGCATTAAAGTCTCATTTTTCCCACATCCTCTCCATCATTTGTCATTTTCCTTTTCTGTCCTATTAGCCAATCTAATAGGTATGGGGTAGTACCTCAGAATTGTTTAAATTTGCATTTCTCCAATCAATAATGACTCAGAACATTCTTTCATATGGCTATAGATAGCTTTGATTGCTTTATCTGAAAATTTTTCATATCTTTTGATCATTTATCAATGGGGGAATGGCTCTTATTTTTATAAATTTTACCCAGTTTTGTATAAGTACAACTGGCCAAATGAAAAAGAAAATACAAAGCTAAGTTAGGAAAACAACTCCTTAAAAGTTAGAATTGGGCAAGTGGAAGATAATGACTCTATGAGGCACCAAGAATCAATAAAACAAATTCAAAAGAATGAAAAAATAGAAGAAAATGTAAAACACCTCATTGAAAAAACAACGGGCCTAGAAAATAGATCCAGGAGAGACAATGACAATTGGTTTACCTGAAAGCCATGATGAAAAAGAGGACTTGTACAGCATCTTTCAAAAAAATTATCAAGGAAAACTGCCCTAATATCTTGGAACCAGAGCGCAAAAAAAGCATTGAAAGAATCCATCAATTACCTCAGGAAAGAGATCCCAAAATTGAACCTCCAAGGAACATTGTAGCAGATTACAGGTCAAGAAAAAATACTGCAAATGGCCAGAAAGAAACAATTCAAACATTGGGAAAGATTACACAGGATTTAGTAGCTGCAGCACTAAAGGACTGAAGGCCACGGAACATGATATTCTGGAAGACAAAGGAGCTAGGACTACAAGCAAGCATCACCTTGGCAAAATTAAACATAATATTTCAAGGGAAAAATAGTCATTCAATAAAATAGAAGGATTTCAAGTTTTCATAAGGAGAAGACCAGAATTGAACAAAAATTTGATCTCTAATCCAGACCCAAGAGAAGTCTAAAAAGGTGAAAAAGGAAAAGAAAAAAAATAAGTGATTCAATGGAGTTGAACTGTTTATATCCCTACATGGGAAAATAATACTTAAAATTCTTGAAAATTGTACAGGTAGGAAGAATATACATAGACAGAGGGTATGGGTATAAGGTGAATCTGAGGAAATGACAAAAATAATTAAGAGATGAGAAAGAAGAGTACACTGCATGCAGAAGGAAGGGAGAGATAGAGTGGGGTAAATTATTTCACATGAAGAGTCATGAAAGATCTATTACAGCAGAGGGGAAGATGGGAGGATGGGAAATGGGTATCACTTGAACCGTACTCTCATCAGTACTGGTTCAAAGAGGGAATGTTATACATAATCAGGTAAATACAGAAATCTATCTCACCAGAAAGGAAAATAGGAAGGGAGATTAAGTAAAGGTGGGGGTGGGGGGGAGGGAAGGAGAGGAACTGACAGAAGAGAAGACAGACCAATGAAGGTAGTACACAGAGGTAAAACACTGGTGAGGAGGGAAAGGTGGAAAGGAGAGAGAGAACACACAAGATGAAACATAGGATGGAGGGAAATACACAGTAATCATAACTGTGAATGTGAATGGGATGAAGTTTCCCATAAAAAAAGAAATAGATAGCAGAGTGGATCAAAAATCAGAATCCTACAATATGTTGTTTACAAGAAACACACTTGAAGCAGAGAGACACACACACAAAGTAAAGGTAAGGGGCTGGAGCAAAATCTATTATGCTTTAGCTGAAGTAAAAAAAAAAAAGCAGGGGTAGTAATTCTGATCTCAGACAAAGCAAAAGAAAAAAATAGACCTAATTAAAAGAGATAAGAAAGGAAACCAAATCTTGCTAAAAGGCACCATAAAAAATGAAGAAATATCAATACTAAATATATGCACCAAGTGGTATAGCATCCAAATTCTTAAAGGAGAAGTTAAGTGAATTACAGGTTCATGACCAAAGAAGAGATAGAGAACATTACAAAATGTAAAATAGATAATTTTGATTATATTAAATTTTAAAAAGCTTTTGCATGAACAAAACCAATGCAACCAAGATTAGAAGGAAAGCAGAAAGATGGGAAGCAATCTTTATACCAAGTGTTTCTGATAAAGGCCTCATTTCTCTAATATATAGAGAATGGAGTCAAATATATAATAATACAAGCCATTACCCAATTGATAAATGGTCAAAGGATATGAACAGGCAATTTTGATGAAAAAAATCAAAGCTCTCTATAGGCACAGGAAGAAATATTCTAAATCACTTTTGATTAGAGAAACACAAATAAAAATAACTCTGATGTACCAACTCATGCCTATCAGATTGGCTAATAAGATAAAAAAAAGGAAAATGATAAATGTTAGAGAGGATGTGGGAAAATTGGGACGCTGATGCACTGTTGGTAAAGTTGTGAACTTGTCCAACCATTCTGAAGGGCAATTTGGAACTATGCCCAAAGGGCAACCAATATGTGTATACCCTTTGATACATCAATACCATACCAGGTCTATATCCCAAAGAGATCATAAAGAAGGAAAAATGACCTGCATGTGCAAAAGTATTTATAGCAGCCCTATTTCTGGTAGTGAAATGTTGGAAACCGAAGGGATACCCATCAATTGAAAAATGACTGAACAAGCTGTGGAATACGAATGTAATGGAATACTCTTGTGTAATAAGAACAGGCAGCTGTCAGAAAAACCTGGAAAGACTTTTATGAACTGATACAAAGTGAAATGAGCAGAACCAGAAAAACATTGTACACAGTACCAGTAACATTGTATGATGATCAATTATGAATGGCTCAGCCCTTCTTAGCAATACAATGATCCAAGACAATTACTCATGAAGGAAAATGCTATCCACATCCAAATAAAGAGCTGATAGACTCAGAATATAGTTTGGAACACACTTTCTTCACTTTATTCTTTTTCATTTTTCCTCTTTTGATCTGTTACTTCTTTCACAACTGTGACCAATGTGGAAATATGTTTTACATGATAGCGCATGCATAACATATCAAATGCCTACAATTTTGGAAGAGGGGAGGGGAGGAAGAAAAAAAATGGAACTCAAAATCTTGCAAAAATAAATGCAAAAAAAGTCTTCACATATAATTGGGAAAAAAATACTATTTACAAAAAGTCATCACCAGGTTGACTACGGCAATTCTTGAAGATCAAATGCTAAACTTATAGAGGGACCAAGAGAAATATCATCAGAAGAAGTATTTAAAACAATGAAATCATAGATCCTTGAAATATTGAAGATGTATTTCAGAAAGCATTTCACATGGACACATGGCCAATCCAATTCAGTAAATATCAATTAAGAGTCTACTATATATAAGGAATACTAGATGCTGAGATATAAAATAACATACTCTAAAAAGCATGTTTCTATTCTTGCTTATCCTTGTGAGTGAATTGGTGAAAAAAACTTGGAATTTCCCTCACTGGGATTTGGAACTCAGGAATTTGATCCTATAGATTTGTTTTTGGTCTGGTTCACAGATATGAAGAAGTCAGAGAAATGTTGGAAGATTTGTATGAAATTATGAAAAGTGAAATAAACTACAAAGAATAGCCCTTAGTTTACACGATCCAGGCTGATTCTTTCCCATCAAATGCTATTTATGAAAAAGACTATCATCAATAATGAATAGCAAATGAACCCCGTTATACAAGTAAATAGCAATTAGAGAAGTTTACAGTAATTAGAGAACATACACAAGAATGGATAACTTTTTAAAGTCAAGTCAGCTAGCATTGTTAAGTGCCTCCTATGTGCTTGGCACTCTGCTTAGCATTGAAGGTAAAAAAGACAGGCAAAGAACAGTCTCTGATCTCAAGGAGCTCACAATTTAGCGGGGGAGACAATATACAAGCAACTATGTTCAAATGAGATATATACAGGACAACCTAGTGATAATATCAGAGGGAATGCATTAAGATTAAAAACTAGAAAAAGCTTTGATCTAAAACTGAAAGAAACCCAGGAAGCCAGGAGGCAAATACGTAAGTTCTCATCTTAATCAACCAAGACAGTCACAAGGGGAAAGTCCCTGAAGCCTCTAGGCAAGCAAGCTGAAAATCAAGGATATGTTCAAGAGCTGGATTCCCCCACATTTCTGCAAGACAGTCTTTCTCTTTTTCCTCCCTGAAGCCAATCCTCAAAAAAGTCTGGAACCACACATGCTTCCCATGAAAAAAATAATAATATCTTTCTTCTTCTAAGATATTACTACAACTCTTCTCTTCATATAAGCACATATCATTTTGTAAGTATGTTTTCAAATTAGGAGAGTTTCGTGAAAAATTCTCCAGTATAGGCTGGAAATCCAAGTTGTGTATGTGAGTATGTATGCATACATACATACATATATACACATGTGTATATACATATGTGTACATATGTGTGTATACATACATAGATACATTATAGATATAACTTATAGGGGGATGGAATGGTCTGGCTATTCAAATGTTCTACCAATAGAGCCCTACACTTATGTGACAACGAAGACATTTAAATAATCAGAATACTCCACTCGTTCAACATGCCAGGAAACAGAGAGCTTCCTATCCTACAAAAGATATCTACTATATAAGGGACAACTGTCATAAACTGAAAATCTTCAAAAGAAGGCTTCAATGTTGGTTTTCTCTTTAGTTAAAGCATGCAATTTCTCAAAGAATTGCACTCATCTACACAATCACTGAGGAGCAGCTAGGTGGTACAGTGGACAGTACCCACCCTGAAGTCAGGAACACTCATCTTCCTGAGTTCAAATCTGGCCTTAGACACTTGCTAGCTGTGTCACCTTAGGGAAATAACAACCCTGTTTAATTCTGTTTGCCTCAGGTCCTCGTCTGTAAAATGAGCTGGAAAAAGAAATGGCAAACCACTCCAGTATCTTTGCCAAGAAAACCCCAAATGGGGGCATGAAGAGTCAGACATGACTGAAAAACAACCCAACAACAAAAATCAATAATTAATGCCATTGATCCCTTGGCCTACATTTGTAAGGTATTAAAGGGAAAAATGTGTCCTTAAGCAACACCAGATTAACAGAATATTAGCCCCAGTCCCTTGAAAAAAAGATCTTTACTGGTTCCCTCTTGTTTACAGGATAAAATTTAAACATGTTTTTTTTCTCTTAATTACTTGAGATCCTCTCCCTCCAATAACATCTCTCCAAGTTACATTTCCAGCCTTATTCCACAATTATTTTCCTTCGTACCCTCTATATTCCAACCAAATTCACACAATCTTTCAGTGCCTGGAATTCAGTCCCTTTCCATCCTGGACCATTGAAATCTTTATTTTCCTTTAAAATACAGTTCATATGTCATTTCCTCTATGAAGTCTCTGTTTTTCCCCAACTAGAAGTGATTACTCTCTCCACAATCTCATTTCTTTTCTGTTTGACCTCACATATGATTTTATCATCTTTTAATTTGTATCACTGATCATTACATATATATATATGTATATATATATATATATATGTATATATATATATATGTATGTGCTATGTCAAAATCCTTGAGGGCAAAGACTATGTTTTTTCCTAAATTTTCATATTCATCCCCAGCACTCATCCCAGTGCTCTGAACAAAAAGGGTTTGCTGAAACTGAATATACTTAATTTAACACAACTTTGATAAAGTCTGCCCATAAATTCAAGAGGAAAACTGCTTTCTATTTATGCAAAATGATTATTAACGATGTTCTAGTCTAGTCACTGAATAAAACCTAGGGAGAAATACAAGAAATGGGGTAAAATTCAAATTAGTATTTAAAATAGATTGAAGCTACAAATAAAGCACAGAAGTCACAGAAAAAAAACCTTCACATATTCTGCCTCAATATGAACCCACTGAATAAGGGACTTTGAATACTATCCCTCCTAGTATCATAGTGACGTTCTCAATAAAGCAGGCTTTACAGAATCCACAAGCTTATAGTAGAGGTATGATGGAGAGGAAAGAGAGACAAAGATTTATGCGTGGATTAACAAAAATACCTTTCCAGGTACAGGAAATAACATGAAATATGGAAATAAAAAGGAAGAGAAATGGTAATGGAACATAACAATGGAAAGGCTACAAAAAAAAAGGGCTGGAGAAGTCCATTTGAAGGACATAAATACTATAAACTGAAATACTACGAGGAATAAAAGCAAATTCATTTGAGCAAGACAGGGTATTAGTTACTATTGGGGCTTTCATATGCATATTAATAACAATTTGGGCCATTTAATGGCTTCCTATTCTAACTAATTATTCTTCTACTCTTTCTTTTAAGACTCAGGGGTGGGGAACCTGCAGCATGGAGGCCACATGTAGCCCGCTAGGTCCTCTGGTACAGCCTTTTGACTGAGTCCATGTTTCACAGAACAAATCCTTTTATTAAGAAGATTTGTTCTGTGAAGTTTGGACTTCAAAAGGCCACACTTGAGGACCTAGAGGGCCACATGTGGCCTTGATGCCATGGGTTCCCCACCCCTGTCTAGGTTAGTTTTTGTATTCTCTAAACTTCAAAGCTCTAGGGAAGAGCTTCTGTTGTCCCAAACTATCCATAGTTCTGAAACAGTTTTTACTATAATACACAGGTGAAGGGAAACACTGTTCTCTGCTCTTCCAGAGTTCTGCTAGAGACATTCCTTCTCAGATCTTACAGTGGATTAGTCCCTCTGATCTTGCAACTAGGTCAGGCTCTGATATTTCTGTGAACAACTTTGGGAGGAGAGAATTTGAGAATGTGCAAGAGATACCCCTATATTATAAGAGAATGTCTTTCCAAGTCAAATCAAAAAGACTTTTTTTGAGTCAATAAATCACTTATTAAGTATTTACCATGTGCCAGGAACTTGCTAAGCATTGTGGATATAAAGAAAGACAAAAAATAGTTCCAGTTCTTAAGAAGCTCACAATCTAATGGAGGGGAGACAACATGCAAACAATTATGTACAAATAAGATATATACAGAATAACTTAGAGGTGATCTTAAAGGTAAGGCACCAGAATTTATGGGGCCAGGAAAGGTTGTTAGTAGAAGGTAGGATTTTCACAGAGACTTGAGGGAAGCCAAGCAAGTCAGGAAGGCAAGATAAGAAGAGAAAGAATTTCAGGCATGAGGGATAGCAAGTGAAAATGCATGGAGTCAGGAGATAGAGTATATTTTCAGGGAGCAAAAATAATGCCAAGAGTACAAGAAGGAAAGTAAAGTATTAGAAGACCAGGAAAGTAAGAAAGGGCCAAGTTATAAAGACTTTAAAAGCCAGAGGATTTTGTATTTGATCATGGATGTAATAGGAAGTCATTGAAGTTTATGAGGGGGTGTGTGTGTGTGTGTGTGTGTGTGTGTGTGTGTGTGTGAGAGAGAGAGAGAGAGGGAGAGAGAGAGAGACAGATACAGAGACAAAGAGACAGACAGAGACAGACAGAGACAGATTCAGAGAAAGTCAGATGTCAGACTTGCACCTTAGGAGGATCAATATGATAGCTGGATGGAAGATTGGACTAAGGGCAGGCTTGAGACTTGAGGAAGGAGACCAACCAGAAGGCTCTTCCAACAATCCAACTTTGAGGTCATAAAGTGCTATACCAGGATGTTTCCACAATCCAGCTAGCAGCTTCTGGGGAGGTGTAAGATCCACCCACAGCCAGCACCCAAAAAGCTGCCAGCACTCTGGGAAAGTACAGGTTCTTTTGATCTGCCTTAATAAGGAAAGCAAGGTTAAAGGGGTTGACAAGCTTACTTGTAATTCAGCATACAAACAGCATTCACTTAGTTCAGGGGAAAAAACCCAGCACCCTGAATTTCAGAACAAAATACAAACAAATTACAAATATCAACAGACAGACCAACTACAGATTCATACTTACCAACATCTAGGTTCAGCCCGGGAGCTCAGAACAAGGGCTGGCCCAGAGTCACACGAGCCACCACTGCTGCGCCAAAGAGCTCCAAGGAACAGACAGCCAATCTTTTTCAGAGTCAGGTGTGAGTCACACATGCAACTCACCCATGTGACCTAGAATCGTCACAAAGAGGTGAACTTAAACTCACTTGGTCTAAAAGCCTCTGCTCTCCCAGACATATAAACTAGGCCCTCCCTGGAGTTAGCCCCACCTTGGGCCCCACCTTAGTTGCCAATCCACACCCACTAAGGTTTTACACCTAATCCGGGTTTGGGCCTGGGGCTTAGCACCTAATAAGGCTCAATGAATTACTCAAAAGGGAACAAAAGCCAAACTATTCAAGGGCACTTGTTGAACTAAGTGCTAAGGAGTCCATTTTTGGTTACCAACACACAGGATAACAGCAGAGAGAAGGGGATGTATATGAAAGATTGAGAAGATAACTTGGAAAGTTCACAAGATGACTTGGAAATAGATTGCTTATGGAGGGATGATGAGAGAGTGAGGAATTAAGGAAGAGATCTAGGTTTTGAGCTTTGTTTGGTGGGAAGATGATTATACTCTTCACAATAATAGAGAAACTAGTAAGATTGGGAGGGTTTTGATTGGAAGATAATGAGTTCAGTTTTGGCATATGGAATTTAAGATTTTTAAGGCATATCCAATTTAAAATGTCTAATAGGCAGTTGGAGATGTGTGACTGGAGATCAGGTTAGAGGTTGAGGCTAGATAAATTGATCTAAGAATCATCTCCAAATAGATGATCATTTAATGTATGGGAACTCAAGAGATAACCAAGGGAAAGAGTACAAAAGGAGAAGAAATAGGACCCAGGGCAATACCTTGGGGAATACATTTATGGTTAGCAGGCATGACCTAGATGAACATTCAAATGAAAGATTATGAGATGGAGCAGTCAAAAAATTAGGGGGAGAAAGTGAGAGAGAGAAAGCAGTATTATGAATCCCTAGGGAAAAGATAGTATCAAGAAAAGGATGAAGACAAGAAAGTATCTTTAGATTTGGTGATTAAGATATCATTGATGACTTTGGAGGGAGCAGTTTTGATTGAATGATGAGGTCAGAAGTCAAACTACAGAGTATTAAGAAATAAGTAAGAAAAAGGAATTGGAGGTACTAAATTTAAAAACTTTCTCAAGGAGTTTAACTATGTGTAATGGCAACCAAACTGGCATACCCAGGATGGCTTCTCATACAGGTTCTTTTATCTGCTTTGCTAAGGAAAGAGAGCTGCTTCAGGAGTCAACAATCTTCTTTAATTAAACAGAAAAAAATTACAGAGAAGAGAAATAAAGACCAACAGACAGGGCTCTACTGCCTGAATCAAAGCTTTATATCCACCACTGAATCGAGAGAGCCTTTGCCTCTGAGGAGTCAGAGAGTTCTGAACATATGGCCACTCAGAGTCTTCACCAGGGAATCACAACATCCTTCTTATAAGTAAGCCCCTAAAGCAAAAGATAACCTCGCAGAATACATACTCTTTAGACCCTGTGCCTAATTAGAAATTAACAAAAGGTGTGTAAGTCTTCCTACAAGCAAGCAAGCTTCCCTTAATGGGCTCCACCTGAAGCCTATTGATGGAGATTTTATTACCCATTAACCTTACACTATGAAAGGATGAAGAAATACAAGATAAAAGCTATTGGGGATGGATAGAACCATGAAGAGTTTTTGAGGGATGGAAGACACTGGTATGTTTACAGGCAATATACAAAGAAACATTGAAGATTGGTGAGACAGTAACAGTGGTAGAGGGGGCAATCCACTGGAAATGGCAGATTGGAATAGGATCATTGGTTCATACAAAGGGATTTCCTTTGCTAAGAAGTGCCACCTCTTTAAATGAGATATGAGTGAAGGAGGAGATAATGAAAGAAGGAATCTGAGTGATGTAAGATGAAGAGGAGGGGAGAAGAGGGAGATCTCAGTAGATGTCCTCATTATCTGAGACGGTGTGGGGAGGAGGAGCCATAGGAGGCTTGAGGAGGCATAAAGATGTTTGTTTAAGTTGCAGTGGTAAGTAGGATAGTGAATTCATAAGTATAAAAGGGAAGGTCTTGCTGCAGTGAGAGTCCAGTTAATATTAGGCAATATAAATTTTGTCATTGGTCAGCATGGATTCATAATTTTCTATACTTTCATTTCACTCTGCAGCAATGAGTAGAAGCAAAAGCAATGATTGATAGGAATAAACCAAGGCTGTGGTTTAGCAAGCAATATTGATGATAGGATAGAAAGAAGCAAAGGGCCCAAGAGAATAGGATAGTGTTGAGTTCAACTGTTTTGCCAAGGTGTCAAGATATGGGAAGGAGAAGAGTATAGATGGTACAGAGGTGCAGAAAGAACTGAGGGGCAGAAGGTTTGGAGGTCACACTGAAGACAAAGAATAGTGTTAGGAGTTGTAAGGCAGAAGGAAAAATGAAATGACAAAAGCTTATAAAGGAATTTTAGAGCTCATCCACTTGGAAGTAAAATGCTTACGGATAATGAAAACCATCTCTGTGAATTGAGGAATTGGAAGAACTATAAAAATGCATATTGGAGTCCCCCTCCCCCCTAGCATGGGTGCAAGATTTGAGGAAGAGAGAAAGACCATGAGCTAGGCACTGAACTAATTGAGGAAAGAAGAGTAACTTTGAGGTTCATAGGAAACTGCTACCAGAATCTTGGTTGGATGGCAAATATCAGTTGAAAGAACATCTAAGGGAGATTATTCAGTTATAGTGGGAGAGTCTGGAAATTGCAATGAGAAGCAAGGAGAATTCTGACTCCCCCACCATGACCAGTCAGCATGGGTGAGATAGTTTGAAGGAAAATGCAACCAGTGTTGGAAGGGTGACCCTGGGCCTTGGCTATTGTAGGCTTTACTGGAGCCTGCTTGACCTGATTCAAGGGAATTGCTTCTTAAAATTTTGGTATGATCATTCATACCTCAGAAATCCTCAAATGCTACACATGAGGGATTGATTTATTATTTATTGATTTATAGACTTAGGAATGGAGAAAATATTAAGAATGCAGATTAGACACAAAAGTCTATCATGTGTACATTTTTTGGAGAGTAGGTTGTTAAGCATTTGCCAGCACACCACTGAAACTATGTCTCAGTGAGTACAAGGTGCATATAGTAAGAAAGGAAGCATTTTAAGGTGAAGGCAAGTTTGTTACCTATGAAAGAGATGTTCCAGAGAGAATAGAAAGGATGAACAGAGCTGATATTGGAGGAGTTAGATTGAGGAAGATAGAAATACAGGAGTGTGGATGGGGAATGGGATTAGTATGAGGCCAACCAGGGTTTAGCAGCATATAATAGTGCACTATAACTGAGTAATCTCCCTTAGATGTTCTTTCAACTGATACTTATCATCCAACCAAGATTCTGGTGGCAGTGTCCTATGAACCTCAGACACCCTTCTTTCTTCAATTAGTTCAGTGCCTAGCTCATGGTCTCTCTCTCTTCCTCAAAGGTACCTTGGATGAAACAAATGTTAAATACAACACTGGTTTGTTCTGGCCCAGATAGACATTCTCCAGCTCATCAACCATTGCTTTGTACCCATCTTTGTCATCCTGCTTCCACATCCTACCTACCCGCAAATAACTATCCTCCTCAAGCTTATGTAAGTCTGTTGTCCAGACACAAAATGGTCACAATAAACTTCCAATGGTCTTGAGATCCATAAAAAATATGTTCCCAAATAATCGTATATGGTCAAATCAAAAAAGTTGGAAGGAATCTAAGAAATTATCTAGTATACCTCCCTCATGTTGCAAATGAAGAATCTGCAGACTAGAGAATTTAAGTGATTTGCGATATGTCACACAAGTAGGAATGGGTCAGGTTACTCAATGATTAGAATGCTGGGCCTGGAGTCAGGAAGATCTTAGTTCAAATCTGGCCTCAGACACTGACTAGCTGTGTGACTTTGGACAAGTCACTTAACTTCTGTTTGCCTAAAATCCACTGAAGGAGGAAGTGACAAAC
This sequence comes from Trichosurus vulpecula, assembly GCF_011100635.1. Lineage (NCBI taxonomy): Eukaryota > Metazoa > Chordata > Mammalia > Diprotodontia > Phalangeridae > Trichosurus > Trichosurus vulpecula. The sequence goes on along the minus strand of NC_050578.1, from coordinate 97,272,832 downwards.
CAGTATTGTAAGGTATGATTGAATTTTGTTTCCACAGAGATTATGTGAAAATATGATTTGAAGCCATACTGGTGGCTAAAAAATCATACTGCTTTTTGAGGCAGTTGTGGAGTTCAGCCACTTTGAAAATCAGTGTATCTAAAAGGCAGACTCCTCTCCCTGTTCTAAGGAGGCCTGTCCCTGTACCTCAAAGGAAATGCCAGGCCAGGTGTCAATTGCAAAAGGTTAAGACTAAATCCAGACTCAGAATTAGATAATGAGACTTTTAGCATTAATATCTTAGGTCTGAATCTTCAAAATCATGTTTTGCCAATTCTCTAGCAATTGAAAGGGATCCCTTTCTCATGCTATCTAATGCAAACAGAAAAGAAAATAAAAATATAATAAAGTGTAAGGATGAGAAGTGAGGAGGGTATTGAAATGTGAGGTGAAAAGATGTAATCAAGGGGTGGGGTTCGGTGAACCCCAAAACCACTGACCAATGGGGTTCAAGGTGTGAAATTCAAAACTGGATATATTATAAAGAGAGCTTTCTAATTAGCTTGGGTGTGCTTGTGCCAACAAAGAGGCCAAGTCACCCCATCAAATATGATGTGAAATAAAAATCTTTTTTTTCTAAATTCACATGTGGCCAGGTAAAATTCTTGCTATTTCTAACAGTATCATTGCCAAGAAAACCACATGGATAGGTATTGGCATGCTGTGGTCTACAGGGTCACAAAGAGAACACGACTGAATGACACATAAAAATAGTAACAAAGCTAGTACAAGAATTCTAATCTTCTGACCCTTAGTCTGGTTCTCTTTCTACAATACTGTCTGATTCCATAAAATTGGGTGGTCTTCCTAATGGCTAATGGAAGAGATTATATTTGGGATAAAATGATAACAAAGATAATAATAGACTTTTGTGTAGCACTTTAAGGTTTTCAAACATTTTAGCCAAATTATAGTATTTGATCATGTGAGACAGATGGCATCTGCTAAAAATAATGAGTATTTAAGACAATTGAACGGCCAGTGTTCCAAATTAGGGCTATTAGCAACATTCTTTCTCATATATTTGCAAATGTGACTCAAAGTAAAGAAAGCAGAATTAAAAGAATAGTCTATATTAACTATAGCTGTTTAGTTGAAGGTGACAGTAACAGCAACAGATTGTATTATATAGAAGTACTGCTCTCCTAAAGACATTACACAAATTTTTGTGGAGTTCCTCTCACTGTGGTTCATACATATAAAGCTAAAAGAGACCTTAAAAGGTTACCTAGTCCAACACCCTCATTTTACAATTGAGAAAAATGAAAGGGCCAAACATGGAATGAGGGAGACCTGGGTTCAAACCCTGGCTTTGCCATATATAAGCCATGTGACCATGGGCAACATGCTTCACTTTTTATCTGCCAAGATCACTCAGAAAGACTGGAATTGTTAGATAGTTTGCTGGTCTGCAGGGCACATTGGGGTGCAGTGAGAAGATTAGTCCTGCACTAGTAGCCAGGCCTGAGTTCAAATCCAGACCATGTAACTAATTATATGCATGACCTTGGACAAGTCATCTAACAAGGCAGAATATATTTCACTTTTCTCTAGATCTCAACCAATAATGATCTTGGAAATGGCCCTAGTTCCTGAAGTCCAATCAGAGGGGTTCCTGGTAGCTTCTCAGCAAGGTGCTATTTCCAGAGTATGTTCCCCAAGGGAAAGCAGCCTGTTGATTGCTCCAAATATAAGACCATGCCTAGGGATCTCATCAAGTTAAGCGGGGAACTTATTAAATTGACCAGGAATTCCCCTTCTTATTTCTTATTTAGAGGACATACTTTTAAGAAAGAGAAGTGTCAAGTGTTGGTGGTTGCTCATTAGCATTTGATGAATTATTCTAAGATAGGGATAGGGACTAAACTTGAGATTTCATTGGTTTAAGTAACACCTGGATGAGGAAATCCCCTCTACCAATGTAGGCTGGAACTTTGTCTTCAACTTAGTCTTGGAGAGTTGCCTTAAGCACAGAGAAGTTAAATGACTTGTCCAGAGTGTGTGGGTCAGAGACCACTACTCACATTAAAAATATACAGATACTGTTCTTGAGAAAAGGTGAAAAGGAGTTTATTACTTTCTCATGAGAAAGGACACACCCCAGCAAATGTGTGTGTGTGTGGTGTACAGCTCAAAGCAAGTTATATAGACCCTAACACAAAGTGGCCCCATCCCCTACTGGCTCCTCTTCCCATTGACTGGGTTTGGAGATCACATTCTAAATGTGTAATCTTTTCCCAGCAACAGAGAACAAAGAACAAAAAGACAGGTGTGAGACCAGGGACTAGTATTCAGCAAAAAGGGAGTAAAAGCTAGATAAACAGGACCTTGCAGGTGTCTGTCTACTGATGTAATTTCTCATCTCTACTTTCTCAGCAGAGCAGTTTCTAAAAATATAGAAAGGGTGCAGGGTGGGGGTGGATGGTAGGAGAGGTAAGGTCTTGTCCCACACTGAAAGGGCTTCACTATTTCAGCATTCCACTCAAGACTCACAGGTCTTCCTAGTTATAGATTAACTCTCTATCCACTATTTTCTACTACCTCTCTTACTTATTATAAGGGATTACTTATTGTACTTATAAGACAGAAATATATCCTAACATCACTTTATGCACATGATTGTGAGATTTTTGTGCACATTTTCCTTTTCTACTTTTTCTTGTTCATGGGAATTAAATGATGTCTTTTGATAATGTTTTGCTTCTTTCATTGTGTGACCAGTTATTATTTCTGTAAGACTTTTGCTATTTCTACCTTTTAAGTATTCCTTACCCAATTGAAAGGGTAACTGAAACAAAATGTTCTTGACAGTATTAATTGTGGTAACAGAAAATAAATTTGATGCCCACTGATTAAAGAATGGCTAAACAAATTATAGTATATGGATGTAATGAAATTATCTAATGGGAAGAAATGATTGAAGTGAAGAATTTAAAGAAACATGAGAACAACTGGCAGCTGTGATTTTTGAGCAAATATCAGAGCTATCTGAATGATCATGGACTACCTTATATCTATCAGATAGGGAAAGATGACAAAAGGAGAAAATGACAAATATCAGAGTAGCTTTGGAAGACAGACATACTAATAATCTTATCAAGGAAATGTCTGGGCTCATCCTGATCATCCTTTCTTGGGGTACTCATTATTGCATTATTCTAGGATGTCAGGGTCAGCTCAGACTGGGGACCTACATCTTTCAATGGCCTTGAAGAGGGATGATCCAGGGCAAAATCTGCTTGCTGTACCAGGGGGTGTGACTTCTGAAAGTTCCTGGTCTGGTTTAGGTCTGGGTAAAAGGCTTATGGACTTGCCCTGTTTAGTTTCTGTGGACTGTTATTGGCCTCAAATATTATTAACCATCTGGAATGCTCTGTTGTTTCAGAGGGACAGGACTGCAGGCATCCTTTTGCTCTGGGATTCCTGCTTTGATTATTCCTCTGCAAGCTTCAAAATGGATTAGAACCTAGAACTGAGACCATGCCCTATTCTGGGGTCTGAGCCAGACTGGTGCTATTTGCTTCTGGACTTGCTCTTTGCTCACCAACTTAGGACTCACTATTGCTCCTCATTCTGGAACATGATACTTGGATACAAGTGCCCTTGGTCCATCCTGTATCTATCTCCTAGAAGTGGGTAGTGAGCAATAGTGAGCTTCCAGTCAGCATCTGTTCCTATACTGTACACAAGTTAGGTCCCTCAGTGCTGTATCAGGGGCCCCTTCTTAACCTGGGGCACAGCCTCTCCTTGTGCTGGAATGCTATAACCAAGATGTTTGTGGTCACATCCATGCCCAGTGTCTGCAGACCTCTCTGTCTATATCCCTGTGCTAACTTGGGCTGATTTTTGTCCCTTTCCAATCAGTATTTGCCTAGTGCATTTTCTATAACTGTTTGGAGGACTGTTTGAAGGTAGGGGAATGGGGATAGAGATATTTGCTTCTTTCTGCTACTCCACCATCCTGGCTCCCCCTCAAGATTAATTAAATGTTTATGCCAATGCCTGGGATATAGAATAGAATATTTGGCAAGGCCTACATATGAGCTCTGTAAAGGAAGTCAGATGGGATTATCTGTAATTTTATCATATATGAGGAAAGATGATATATTGGTGCCTTGGAGAAAGCCCATATAGGGATTTGATAATGAATTTTTAGACTGAAAAAAATGTTAGAAAATGGGAAAGGTACCATGAGATTAGAGAAGGGCAAATGTTCCATTAAAAAAGGGAAGAGGACAGAGTTTGCAAACTCTAGGTCAGTAAGCTTCACTTTAGTTTCTGGGGAAATTATCAAGTAGATCATTAAACTATCAAATAGATCAACATAAAGAAAAAGGAAATTGCAAAAAGCCAATATGGAATCACCAAGAATGGGTTATGTCAGGCTAATGTCATTTCCTTTTTTATACAGGATTACAAAGCTAGGAAGGGGAATGCTATACACTTAATTTACCTAGATCTTAGCAAAAAAATAACAAACTATCTCGAATACATAAATTAAATTATCTCTGGAGAAGACAGCTATGAATTAGATGATAATAGGGGGATATAGAACCAATTGAATGACAAGATTCAAAGAAGAGCTGTTAATTGTTCAATGTCAACATGGCAGGATGTCTTCAGTAGAGTTCTACATGTTTGGCCCTGTGCTAAATAGCATCTTTATCTAGATAAAGGCATGCAGATGACACAAAACAGGAAAGGTTAGCTAACATAGTAGATGACAAAGTCAGAATCTAAGAGGATCCCAGCAGGATATAGCATTGGGCTGAATCAAATAAGATGAAATTCCGTAGGGATAAATGTAAAGTCTTGCACTTGGGTACAAAAATTCAACTTCACAAGCATAAGATGATGGAGACATGGCTTCATACCATGAAGTTTCTCTAAAAAAAATATTTCTAGGTTTTAATGGATTAAAAGCTCAATATGAGTCAACAGTATAAACAAACAAAACCTCTTGTTTTCTTGGGCTGCCCTAAGAAGGGACATAGCTTCCAGAAACAGGGAGTTCGTCATCCCACTGTACTCTGTCCTTCTCAGTCTTCATCTGGAATATTATGTTCAGTTCTGGGTACTGCAGTTTAAGAATGATATTGTTCAGCTGGAAAATTCCAAAGCAAGGTAACCAGGAGAGTAAAGGGTCTTGAGTCTATGTCATATGAGAAGTGATTGAATAAATTGGGCGTGCTTAGCCAAGAGAAGACTCAAGAGTGTGAAATGATAGTTGTTTTCAAGTATTTGAAAGGCTGCCATGTTGGGGAAGGATTAGACTTATTTGGTTTGACCCCAGAGGCTAGAACTGGGTGAAATGGATGGATGCCTCTGACCACTGGCAACGTCCCATGGCAGTTAGATTTGATATCAGGAAACACTTCCTAACATTCAGACTTTCCTAAACTTGGTACAAAAGTATATTGATTGTTTCATGAGGTGGTTGGTTATTCCCCCTTAGAGTGCTTCAAGTAGAGGATGAAACACCATGTGTTGGGTAGAGTACACTATAGGAAGTATTCTTTTTCATTTCTGCATTAAACTATGTGGTCAGTGAAGTCTCTTGCAATTCTCAAATTCTATGATTCTGTGACTTGCATGAACTGATGCAAAGTTAAAAGAACCAAGGGAATAATATACAAAATTACTTCAATGATGTAAATGAAATTCCCAGAACTCAAACTAATTGCAATAACTAATCTTGTCCCACAGAACAGAGGAGGAACTAATTCTCCTCTCTCAGTGTTGCATTACTATCAAATGTTCTGCTTCATTGTTTGTTTATTTTTTTTTCTTTGCCATAAAGGAAGAGGATTTCAATGGGGAAGGGAACATACTGGGAAAGTAGTGTAGTGTCAAAACAAAAGGCATTAATAAAAATTTTTTAAAGTATTAGTTAAAACCACTTAGGAGATAATTTCTAACATTTTAACATAGAGCTATTGGAAATTATGAGATAGAAAGAATGGTTTGAAGACAGGGAACCTGGGGAGAAGTTAGTTTAGCCTCCCTGGCTCTATTTTCTCATCTGCAAAATCAGAGTTTTGGAGTCCATATCTTCTGAGACTCCTTTTATCTCTAAGTCTATGATCTTATAAGTAAAAATACATTCTCTTCTTTTAGGAGGAAACAATGCTGATTGAATTCATTCATCTTTTGACATGTCAGTAGCACTGTCAACACAGGCAAAATGAAGTATCAACTTTTTCAATGACTTTGATGAATGTGAGGAACCAGGTGGGATCATTGGAGGCCAGCAAATTTTTCATTTTGCCAAATTGTCCATATATTTTCTTTAATTATATAGTCATCCATAAATTTTCCATATTTTCTTCATTACTTTTTTCTTTACAGACATACTCCTCACCTCCATAAACATAATGCAATTCCATTCACTTGTGCCCTCAGTTTTATTATATTCCATGTAGGTTATGTATGGTATACAAACACGTGTATGTGTACACACACATATGTACATGGTATATTATGGCATATTTTATGTGACATTTGATATATTACATGTAGTATATATGGTATGGTATATTATACTGGATATGGTATACACATACACACATATACACACATACGCTATTTATATACATGTATATGTGTGTATACATATATATATGTGTAAGTATATACTTATATTCCTGTGTTTGCACATACATATGCATGTATTTAAACCTCCTTTGCATTTCATGTGTGTGTATATGTATACATATGTATATATGTCTATTATGTGTGTGTGCATGTGCATGCAAAGGTTGTTTTCAAAGAAAGAATTTTCCAGGCAAGACTCCTACTGATGTTACAATAAAATGTAAAGTTAGTGGCTGTGTCCAAGTGTTCTTCACATCCTGATCTCAGCTCACTTCTTGTGTTTATATGAGTCTTCTCTGCCAGCAGAGAGAAATACCCTCATGACTAGAGGAATAAGATATAAATAACTTAATATGATATCCTTTGGAAACACTTGTCCTCAGAATTCAGGTAGCTTACTTCTCCTTGTATGTATTATGGAAAAATCTAACCCTATACATTATATTAAACATTGTGTTTAAAATGAATATTCCAGGCAACAAAGTACCTTGGAGAATCTCTACTCAGAAACTGTTTCCCATCAGGCATTTTCCCTTTATGAACTTGAGTCACAAATCATGGCAAAATGTCATCGACTTGGATTTATTCACTTTCCCTTTAAAGGGGAATGAGTAAAGGAATCTAAGTGCAAATGGAGCCTTTCTGTCAGACATACATTCTCCATGGCATGAAGGAGTCAGATTAGTTAGGGAATGTGGATGGGTGGGTAGGTGGTTAATGTACTATTCCTTTTGACTTGAGTCCCAACCTGAAGCCTGGGGAAAATCTCTTTAATGATCCAACCCATAACACTGACACCCAGAACTTTATTTCCCACAATTCATGGGCCTAGGAGAGTTTTATTTGCTAGGAGACAATTTCTAGTCTATGTTTCTCAGGGGGTTATGAATAACCCCATAGCAAGAGGTTGTTACCAGGTAAGGACTCTGATTAGGGGAATGTGTACCACAAGGCAGGAAGTTTAAAAAACAGGTGTAAATGGAAAGGAAGCAAAGACATAGAGCTGTAGTATAGACAATAGAGGCAACATGATTATAAGAGACATATGGTCATAGCATATCCAAATACTAGTATTGTTTTTTTTTTAATGATGATTATAGAATTGAAGAGAAAACTTTTGGCTCTTTTTCATTCTGACTGTGGGATTCTTTGGGAAGACTCCAATAGGCAAGTTAAAACATACTGTAGGAATACACCTTTGGGACTAAGTGTTTCCAAGTGACCATATCCTTCTACTCTCCAGTGGAATCAGTGAGATTTTAGGTATCCCCTCACGTTATAAGAGATTGTACTGCTTTCTGTATAGGGAGAAAAAGATGTTTTACCACCAACATAGATGACCTCCCAAGTCTCTTCCAAATCTCAATCTATGATTCTATAATCAACATTTCATGTCTTAATGCTTTTACTAATAGATTTGTCTGTCTTTGATTCAGTTGAACAATTTAGTAATAGATCAGAAAGAGGCTCAGGCCATCTCAGAAATGATTGCCCCCAAGAGACCCTACTGAAACTGGAAATAGTAGGAGGCACATCACATACATGAAAATATGCTGTTCACAAAATTACAGATGTTTAATTACAATAAGGGGAAAAAATTGAAAATTTCAAATGAGTAACTCTCAAAGATACCACAGAGAAAACCCTTCCTCACTCATCACAATTCTGAGGGCAAAGCTTCATCTGACTGAAGCTTTCCACAAGTCTTATCTCCCTTTACAGGCTGTTTCCTTGCAGCAGTGTCTTTTTTATACCTTTTTCATTAAAGCCCAAATTAGTATTTTAGGCACCTGATTAAAGGAGAGGAAAAGCTGGAGTTTTTTTGTATTAGCAATCAGAGAGCCCATGAATACATTTTATAGGTATACTGGGGATATTATGAATAGGTAGAGGTAAAACACAACCCAGGCTATAGGAATAATTGCATTTTCCCAAGAAAAATATTTTCCCCAAGGTAATAATATCAATTTCCAGAACAAAAGATGGAAAAAGATATAAAACATCAGAACAAATTTTAAAGATACTTTGGATATGATTATTCTCATAAAATCAGATTTGAACAAGTATATCCTTTTGCAAGAATATATCAACCTATCAGCAAGCATTTATTAAGCATCTAATGTGTATATATATGTATATATACATATATATATATATATACGTATATATATATATATATATATATATATAATGTCTGGAAACAAAATTCATTCACAGAATGAAGAAATTCCATCTACCAAGTAACTTGGATTCAAATAGGGAGAGAACAAGAACACATGAGTATATACAGCATAAACATAAAGTTAATAAATACAAATATTATGAAAGTACAGTTATCCCTTCTACATTGCAGGGGTTAGGGGTGTGGTGCCCCCATGATCTAGAAGATTCACACAAAATTTTTTGGCCCTCCCTTTGTACCAGAGAAGTCTGAATTTTTATTTTTTATTTTTTTATTTGTTTATAGTACTTTATTGTAAAATTTGGATCAAGTATTTGGCCATAGGCTCTGTGTCATCTGTTGGCTCTCACATGTTGTCCATGGCTTCCACAAAACTCCTGAATTTTTTGTTTGTTTTTAATTTTTTGTTTGTTTATAGTACCTTATTGTAAAATTTCAATTAAGTATTGGGTCATAGGCTGTGTCATCTGCTGGTTTTCATATGTTGTCCATGGCTTCTACAAAACTCCCCAAAATTACCATTTAATTTCTTATACCTACCTCCACCCCCCCTCCCCATACACAAAACCAAAATGGAGAAAGTCAAGATGTGGAAGGGATAACTCTAGTTTGAGAGAGAGAACACTAGTAGTTGGGAGAAGACCAAGAAAGGCTTCCTGTGCAAGATGGTGCTTGAGGCTTAGACTTAAGGGAAGAGAGGAACTCTGAGGTGGAGTTAGAAGGCACAGAGATGGAGTGCATTGTGGGAGAAACAGAAAGAAGACCAGCTTGGTAAGGTGATAGGCTAAGGGAGGGGGATTAATGTCCAATGTAGCTGGAAAAATAGATTGGGGTCATGTTGTGATTCGCTTTAAAAAGTAAACAGAGGAGCTTATATTTTATCATTGAGGTAATAAGAAGCCACTGAATGTGTTGAATAGGTTCAGATCTGCACATAAGGAAAATCACCTTGGCAGTGGTGTGGAGGATAGACTGGAGTGGTGAGAAACTTGACCAGTACTCTCCTGATTTCCAAGCAGGGGAAACTTTAAAAGTTTCCTAGGACAAAACTTGCAGATCAAATTGTCTCTACTGGCAGGCTAGGATTTGAGGTCTTGTACTCTAGCTGCCTCCACTCACTGTCTTTGGATCTTGGTTCCAGGACTCAATCCACTGCATTTTGGTTTTGTTGAAGACTGTTCCAGAAGCTTTGGTGAGACAGATTGGCTGGCAGGCAAAGCAGCTTCACTAGCCTTATGCTGGGTCAGTGTCTAATATCGATGAGCTAACAAGCATTTATTAAGCTCCAACTATATTCCAGGCACTGTACTAGATGCTAGGGATGCCAAGATAAAAGTAAAACAAATCCTACCCTCAAGGATCTTACGTTCTAATGGGAAGGAACGGGGCAGTATTCACAGAAATAGGTATATGTACAAAACATACACAAGGTAACTGGGGGGATGGGAATTGCATCTGGTATGTGAGGGGAAGGAGGGGCAGAAAAAACCTTATGCAGAAGATAGCATTTGATCTAACTCTTGAAGGAAACCAGGGATTCCAAGAATAACATTACTGTGGGTTGCTGTTCTTTGATTTTCTTTCTTTTGTGTGTGTGCTTTGGTGTTAGCCTCTTTGCTTTGGAAACCCTTAAAGTGTTGTATAAATGATATGGTTACCAATATTAATTATTACTATAAACTTTGTGAGGATCTGTTTGAAGATTGACCAGAATCACTGCAACACAGGTTTGAACAATGGGCTACCAGCATTCCTACTAGTGCATATTCAAACACTAGCCTGGTCCTGTTGCGAATGTCTGTGAGATCTCCAGAGCCAGGGTGCATTTTCCCTTTATTTAATTGTAAGTGGGGCTCTGATATTGCTGTCCAATCTGCAGAAATTGTCTCACCAGTCCTATAATACCCTGCAAGCTTTGAAACAGTCACAAATATCTTATAAAACAAAACAAAAAAAAACTATCACATTTTTTGAAATTGATAGCATTTAGGGAGAAGTAGTTTAGGATTGGAATGAAGTTGTAAATACCTCTTCTGTTTGTCCATTTTAAAACCCACTCCTTTGGAGCATCATTTCATGATAATCACTTTTTTTGGCAGAGGAAGATGGGCCAACATTCCTATCATCATCAGAATCTCAATTCCAAACTTCTCTATGAAGTGCCTGAATAAAAACAGAATGTTTACCAGATCTAGAGATAGATTCTCATGCAGAAACCTTAAATTATTCTTGTTTGTCTCAAACGAAGTTTCAAATTCCAGAAAGATCATTTCAGAGTACCAGGCTAGCCAAAATTATTTTAAGTGACCAGTCCAAAAAAACCCCAACAAAATGTATTTAAAACAAGCTAAAAATAAGTCAGATTCTATTAAAGGGGGAAAAGTAAACCAAAGGAGTTGAAATGGCATGAAATAAGAAAAGAAAGGAATCAAAGAGGACAAAAAATACATAAAACACCAGTTTACAAATAATTTATTTGGAATTTCCTGTTATTAACATAACATTTTTTCTTACTCCACCACCACACATACTAGTGGAATCAAACAAAATATATATAGAAATGATACCATATATTTACAAAAACAGTGCTCAAGTACTGGTCCAAGGTGCTGGAATTGTCTAGTAATGTGTTTCTGTACCTCATCCTATAGAATTTTAGAGCCCAAAGAGACCTTATATGTTATCTATTTCAACTTCTCATTTTACAGAGAAGGAAAATGAAGGTGAAAGCATTGAAGTGATTTGTCCAAAGTCACACAGCTGGGATCATAGATCGCATGATCTATGAATACACTCAAAGCAATCTTAGGACCCATTTAGTCTAAATCTCATTTTACAGATGGAGAAATAAAGGCAATATGGAATCACATGCTTAGGTCGGCTGCTCTAAATCACACAAGTGGTAGACTAGGTAGCAGATACCATCTCCAATACTGCTTTCATTGTGCCCTGCTGCTTATGGTTATTTAGATGAATGGCTAGAAATTGTATTTGTAACTATGGGGAAATTTTCCACACATAATAACGATCTAAGCATCAACGGTTTAGAGCTAGAAGTCATCCTACCTAATGAGCTCATTTCACAAATGAGAAAACTGAGTACAATAAAGTGATATGACTCAAACAAGTTTATATAGGCAGTGGAAATGAAGATTCAAGCTTACACCCTCTAATTCTCAATCCTGAGTCCTTTTTACTCTTTTTTTTACACTTGAACCTAATAGACTAATAGCCTGAGAGCTTCTCTTTTATTCACAAATACTAAGAGTTCATGGTATGAATATGGAGACCTGGGCTTAAATCTTGGCTCTGTTGCTTTACTGTGTACTCTTGCGCAAGTCAATTAACCTCTGTGGACCTCAATTTCCCAGTACATAAAATGGGGAGTTTGAGCTACATACTCTGAGAACAAATGAGAGAGACATCCTTTCCAGTGGGAGAATTAGGGAAGACTTCATGAAGGAAGAGGTATTTGAGCTACAACTTGAAGAATGGATAAGACATCAACAGGCAGAGGGAAAAGTAGCATGATGTAGTGGCAAGGGCAGATTTGAAGACAGAAAATTTGCGTGCAAATTCCCATTCTTCCATTTGCCTGTGAGACCTTGAGTAAATATCTTGTTTCTTAAGGGCAGAGAGGGGTCAGAGACAATAGACGATCTCTTTAAATTTTCCATCTCTAAATCCTGTGATGGGGTGGGGGAAAAGAGGGAGGGAACTATGTAAGGAAAGATCTTCAGACAGAGAAATATTGGAAATATTAAGTAGTCTAGCCTCAGCAGAGGAATATGTAAGGAAACACGATGTGAAGCGAAACAAAAAAAAAGTGATTGGAAGAAGATTGTGGAGGGTTTTGAATGGCAATTTTGAATTGGTATTCAAATCTCCAATGAGATTTCTCTTCATTTGACAGGCAACCACTGAAGCTTTTAAACAGTGGTGTGATAAGAACTTCCTTTTACACCAGGAAAATGTATTTGACGTCAGTGTGATAGGGATCTGTTAAGACTGGAGACAGAGCGATCTACTAGGAGATAACTAGAGCTTTCTAAAGAAGATGACTCCCAGGTCAGTGCTCTTCCTATCATAACATACAGTCTGTCCATTATTTCTTAATGCTCAAATTAAACGGCAGGCAATGTCTTAGAGCACTGTGGAAGCATAGTGGGTATAGGAGGAAGCATAAGAGATAGAGAAAGCCTTGGATTATACACTTTTATTGTTTTCATATATTTTCAAGCATTAATAGTCTGTGCCTGCAATGATCTGACTTAATTTTATATTTTGCTTATCTATAAACACTTACCGTTTTTTTGAGAAACAGCAAGCAATTTGGAAACCAAAAGAACTCAATGTACGTTGGAAATTCAAACTCCGAATTCAGACAGAAAACTAACAAAGAGATAGAGGACTATATATACATTCCAGGAAGATGTTAGTGACCACATTTAGCAAGTCCAGTGATATAATCAGTGTTTTCCTGGGTGGTAACAAGAACAGTGACAAGATGGTTTGACAGAAGTGAAACTTGAAGAAGCTTTTTAAGAGGGAAAGTTGTCACAAAGGCAATGAAAAGTGATACTTAGTTTTGGGTATTACTTACACCCGATGTACCCTTCAAACGGTGATATGATGCATTATCAAAGAAATATCATAGAATCAAAATGAGTGGGAAAGGAGGACCAAAGCTTTCAAATCGTTATGCCTTCCATTGTTTGCAAGGGGAAATTTTTCTATTTTGACTTAACAAATGCAATGGCCTGTTCATGGTGTGTACGTTGTATAGGATATTGCAAGTGAAGGCAGAACGACTGAGGGGAGAGGTGGCAGCATTAAGAAGCAAAGGCAAGACTTTCAGTGACTCCACTTGTCCTCTGAGAGAGTTAAGTCTTAGGCTAAACCTGGAATTCCAGGCCAAATAAAAGTCAGAGAAAGTAACCAAATTCATAACCCAGTTACCATAGGGCTATTATCGTTTAAGTCAGTTAACTGGAGCTTTTCGGAACTAGTAGAAGGTAAAGGAAGAAGGAATATTGAAGTAAATTGGGACTGGCTTCTGCTTTTCCCCCACTTTCTTCCTTGTCTTTTTTTTTTTGGCCCCTTTGGTTTCCCCCTCTTTAGAACGGTGGCTGGGATGGTTGATCTGGCAGCCCAGGAGAGCTCGGTTTGCTTTCTCCTAGCAGAGGCTGGTGGGTGGAGCATAGTCGGTAGCCCAAAATACAAGTTTCTGAAGTGAGTTAGGATACCGGGACAGAGGGAGTGAGAACCCAGGAAAAACTCTTCGCGCCAAGGGAGCAACCTCAGCAGAAGGAAACCTGTGGTGGATGACCAGAAACAGAGCCACGCAAATAGACACAATTGGGCCAAAGAACTAGGAGGGGGGACGGCGGTGAGTGCAGTATGGTGAGTGGCATTCCCCTGTTCCACGTCTAAGCCTGAAGAATTACTTTCATTTTTCTATGCTTGGAGGAAAGGGAGGGTTCAAAGCTTATAGGGTGCAATAGGACAAAGAGAAGACTGTGAAGTGCTTGAGTGTGTGTGTGTGTGTGTGTGTGTGTGTGTGTGACACACACGCGCACAGACACACAGTGAGGTAGAAGCAGAGAAGGCAGGCTTCGGGTGATCTGGCAATCTGGTGCCTAAAGGGTTCTCTTCTCTGCCCGCCCAGGAGCAGGTAAGGTGGCGAGTTTAGTGCAAAGCCCCAGGAGGGCCATGAACAGGAGTGCACGGATCACCGGAGGCCAGAGCAGGTATCCTACAGTCCTCATTCTCTCGCCTTCCTCCTCCCGCCCCTTGCGCCCCTCTCCCGTCCAGTGCTTGCAGTCTGGCTGGGTGGATCGCGTCCTAGAGCTGCCAGTGATCCGGAATTCCGGCTCGAGGTCTGGGAAGATATAAAGTAAGTCATCGTTTCTCAGCCCACTCTGGGGTGGCCTCCTGAGCTTAGGGTTCTCGGGTTCTGGGTGGCGTGCCTTCGCCCTGTCCCTTCTTCACTCCTCGCTCGACTCCAGCTCGGATTTCAGCGCCTGCCTCCTCCCCTGGGAAGCCTCCTGCCCGGCCCCGGGCTGCAGCCCAGCTTGGCCCTTGAGCGGCCCTAAGTAGTGTCTGGTTCCCACGCTTGGGAGGAGGGATGAAGAAAAGAAGGCAGTGCCCGAGCACAACGGGTCAAGGCTAGGGGGAGGATGAGAGAGGAAGGGGAGGCTTGGGCCCTGGGGAGATGAGGAAGAGGGGCTTGGGAGGCTCTCGGCGTCCTTGCCATCCCCGCTGACCCACGCTGGTTAACAGCACTCAGACCTCGGCCGTGGGAAAGTGCTGCCCACGCCCGGGCTGCGGCTCCAGAGCCGCTCCGGACTCTTCACTCCCATAGCCTAACATGCGGGCAGACCCACGGTCTCTTCCCTGGGGTTGAACCCTGCTTTCCTGTCTGAGGAAGCGTACGAAAATAAGCCCCTTAAAAGGCGTCGCAAGATCCTTTGCACCTATGAGTGGGATTTATGCTCCGTGTCTGAAGCCTTCCGGGTTTAGTTAGCCTGCCAAGGAATGAGCTGCTAGCAACTTCAGATTTTCGACTATCTGCCGCCTTGTGTAAGCGAACCAGCTTTCCTCCTCAAAAATATAAAGGTTAACCTGCGCTCTCACTTAAACCAACTTCTTCGGATTGCAAGAAGGGCAGGGGTCGGAGAAATTAAATAGCTACTAAGTGATGGCCTGACAAAAGTGAAATTCCAGTGTAGGGTCTAATTTAGTACTTTGGAGATGAGCAGGGTGGGTTAGTGGTAACACTTATTTGAATGTTTGTACAGTTTGGGTCTACAGACCTGGAAACCTGATTGTAATTCTGCCAACTTCATGCACTTTTCTGTTGCCTTTTCTTTTTCCTCCAAATTTTTTTGACATTTTTATTTAAAGTTTTGTGTTCCAAATTCTATCCATCTCCCCCTTCCTGAGAACATAAGCAATGAGATATGGGTTATACATGTGCAATTATGTAAAACATTTCCATATTAATCATTTTGTACAAGAAGAGTCAAATAAAAGAATTGAAAGAAAGTGAAAAATAGCATGATTCGGCATGCATTCAATCAATATCAGTACATTGCTTTTCTTTTTTCATTATTGCCTTTTTAAAAAAATAGCAGCTGCAAGATCTTGATAAAAACCAAAGCAAGGGGACTATTCCACATCGTGTCATTTTCCGACTCCTTGAAATTCTTGAGGTTTTGAATGGTACAAGCTGTTCTAGAATGTGATGTTTCAGGGATGAGACTTCTGCCTAGCTGCGCCAGGGACTACCTGTTTCTATCTTTAAAAAAACTGTCTCTGAAAACTTCACCTGTATTATTGGTTTCAGTGATCAATATTTATTGATAGAGGCAGCTTTTATAGTTTCTTCACGTATAGAGCTAATCTGTTGCTGTTTCAGATTTATTTATTTATTTAAATGACTGCTTAGAGTGAAACTGAATTCCAATGTTCCCTGGAGTTATAAATCAAAATACCCAGAACCCCTCTCCCCCAACCTCTAGTTCAAAATCAGCAGCTACAGAGTTGTATACTTCTGAAGGCCAAAAGAACCTAACGTCTTGCAGGGTATCAGAGTCCACTTTTCATGTAGGACTTTCCTGAACATGGAATTTTCATTGGGAAATAAGTAGTCCAATGCACATACATAAGGTTTTCAAGACTAAGAGCATATTTACAGTTCTTAGAATAATGAATTATCATTGCGCTATTACTAAGAAAAAGCATTTTACATGAAACTTATTCAGTTTGTGAGTTTTTTTCAGGCATTAAAATGGGGTTACTTAGAAAGTTGAAAAGTTTATTTTGCACTTGAGATACAGAAGGGCAGAAAAAAACACATTCTGATTATACAATACCAAGAAAATAAAATTTTTTTTGTCTTTGTGTAAGAGAACTTTTAAAAATTTATTGTCAGTGAAAGAGTCATAGCCCTTATACTTGATTGGAATGTTACATAATTAAGGCAAAATTTCAATGGCCTCTGATTTCTTAGGTGCTGGAATTCCCTCTACCTTGGGAGAGATCAACTATAACTGAGAGTCTTGGTGAATTGCTAGAAGGTCAAGAAAGTTAAACCCTCCCCATGCTCCAACACACACACACACACATACACACACACACACACACACACACACACGCAGCTAATGTATAGGTATAGGATATCTATGGATGTGTATATGTGTGGTTGAGGTGGGGGAGGGAGGAGTATTTGAACCCAAGTCTTCCTGGGTCCCGGACCATAACTCCCATCCACAAGTAATGGATGTACCATGCTTCCTTTTAATTGTGATAGGAAAATGAGGGGAAATGAGATATGATTCAATTTAAACACATCAATTTTTATTAAACATCCATTGTATATAAAACATTTTTCCTGGGTGGATGGGAGGATTAAAAGTTTAGAAGAGAAGTTTCTCTGTCTTTCCCTGAGGAATGCACACACATGCACACACGCACACACGCACACACACACACACACATACACAGACACACTCACATACTCTCACACACAACTGAAACATAAGCTAATACATAATAAGTACATTATAGAGATGTAATTAAAGGGCTCTGTGAACTTTGGAGAGAAAGCTCATTACTTACTGAATCAATTTGTGAAGGCCAGCTCCAGGAGGTGGTATTTTAAATGGGTGTTAAAGGAGAAGCCTGTACAGTTAATGCAGCCAGATGAAAAGATATGCTTTGTGATGTCTGAGTGTGAGTGGTCACTACTTTAAATATGTTTTCATCCCCTGTTTTTTGGCGTAGCACTAATGTGGATTTAACAGAAGTATTTATTTGATTTTGGTTTTAAAAACTCATATTCATATAGTATTTTGAGTTCTAGATCATAACATTTAGATATGGAAGAGATCTTACGTGTCATTGAGTCCAAGCCCTCATTTTACAGATGAGGAAACTGAGATCCAGAGAAAGGAAGTAACTTAACAAAGTGTTTTCCCCATACAACCTTGTGATAAAGGAAGTACAAGAATCATCTTCATTTTGCAGGTGAAGAAACTGAGGATCAGAGAAGCCAGTGCCTCTCATATATACGAATACAGAGTCAGCTGGAATTTGAACCCAAATCTCTTGACTCCTAAGTCAGTACTCTTTCTGTTACCCTGCCAATAATGACAGGAGAAAGATAGAAATTGTTTCGTGGGTTCTTATTTCTGCTCTATTACTTCAGAGCTGATTTTGAAAGTCTGTTTCAAAACTTATGTCACAGTGGACTCTAAACTTGAGTAACAAGCAATAAAACATTAAAGTAAGTAGTTTACTAACAACAATTGTATAACCAAGTACAACATGACTTGCCACAGTCACTTGACTTGGTGTTTTAGTTTTGTCATAGGTATTTCCAAAGCAAACAAATGTAAAGAATCTGAAAACAAACAAAATAGCATGGTGGCAAGAATGTGAGATCTGGAGGTCAGAAGACACTGGTCCAATTTCCAACTACATTGCTTATTTACTTATACTCAATAGAGCAAGTAATTTAGTTTCTTTATCAGCTTCCGTTTTGTCCTCTGCAAAATGAGGTGAATAATCTCTAAAGTCCCTTCCAGCACTAAATCTTCTGTTTAGTTGATTATGTGTGCTCTCCCGTGACACTGAAAATGTACACAAACAGATTATCTAATGAAATGAAATCCTTTACTTTTCTTTCTCAATGGCAATTGAAAATTATTCACATAAATAAGGAAAGAATTCTGATTTTTTTTCAAATACTAGTTAATTTGAAATGATACAATTAAAATACTTTAGATGGCTTCTACTAAAAAAATCATAGGACTCAAAGCTGGAAAGGCCCTTAGAGATTACCTAGTCTAGTTGCCTTAAAAAATTGTCCAGACTAAGTGTGTACTGTAGCCACCTCCAAAAATATCAAGAAACAACAGATTCCGAGCTGGAAGGATCCAGAACACTGGGTTTGGAATCAGAGGAACTGTGTCCAAACCTCAGATCTACTTTTTCCTATATGTGATCTGAATAAGCTGTGTGCCCACTCTCCAAGCCTCAGTTTCCTGGCCTATAAAACAAGAGGGCTGGACTAGATCAGCTCCAAGATCTCTTTCCCAGTCTAAATACTTGAAATCTCCTTGTTTTACATATGAGGAAACTCAGGGCCAGGGAGGTTAAATGATGTGGACACTGATTAGGGTAAAATTGAATTCTTATTACATGACCCTGTTTCTCTAACTAACCCACCTTTACAGGCTTTATAAAATTGGATAAGTAGTTATATATTTCCCTAGAACTGGGGTGAAATAGAATCATACAATCCAAAAGTGCAAATTTTGGGAGATTATTTCTTCTGTTGTGTCTGTATCCCCAGAGTATAGCACAGTGCCTGACATGTAGCAAGTATTTACAAAATGCTTTGGTTAGTTGATATATTGAATAGTCCTTAAAATTCATCCAGTCTAACCTTTATCCAAAGCTTTACCATTGAGTAGCCATAATCATTCATCAGTGATATTCGATTATCAAGTATCTACTGCATGTAAAGTACTGTAGTGGATACTAGAGATCCAAAAATAAAAACTAACATGATCTCTTCACTCAGAGAGCATACAGTCTAATGGAGGAGGAGAGTAACTGCACATATAACCAAACAAGTAATATATGAGGTAGTAGAAGGGGCAAAATTAAGCCAGGCAAAGTACCAGGAGTGGTGGGATTTTAGGAGAGATCATTTTCACCTGGGAGGAAGTAGTACAGTTATGCCTCTGTGGTCTTTGGGGTCTAAATTTGGTCTTGCCAAAACAAAGAGGGACTTCCACAGCATGAGATGACCAGGGATTCTATTCTAAACAGACTGCTGAACTGAATACCAGATGATATTAGCATGCTGCTTATCATACTTAGCTTTAATAATAATATTTAAAATACCTAGCATGTCTATAGTGCTTTAAGCTTTGTAAACATTTTTACAAATATTATCTCACTTGATCTTCACAACAGCCCTGGGAGATAGGCATTATTAAATTAAATTAAATCACTTTGCAGATGGGGAAACTGAGGGAGGGAAAGGTTAAGTGACTTGCCAGCTAGCAAGTGTCTGAGGTCACATTTGAACTCAGTTCTTCCTGAATTATTGACAAGATAACATTGAAACAACATATACATATACATAATGCACACACACACACACACACACACACACACACACACACACACATCCCCAGTGTCCTCTCTGCTACTAGAATTGTCAGAAAGATGTTTTTAGTCAATCTATAGAAGACAAGCTTCCATTTCATTATATTTATATCCCCATTCATCTACAAGAAGTCAGGTAACCAACTAACATTTATTAAGTACTTGATATGTGCCAGCCAACAAACTAAGCTCTGGGCATAAAAAGAAAGACAAATGCATTCCCTGTACCCAGGAGCTCACATTTAAATGAGGAAGACAATAGGTAAATTACTAGGTATGTGCCAGATATGTACAAAGTAGATGGAAGATAGACTCAGGGAGAAGGTATTAACAGCTAAGGGAACCTGAAGAGGGCTCCTGTAAACAGTTGCTTTTGACCTGAGTCCTAAATGAATTCAGGGAAGCCAAGACAGAGGGGTGAAGAGAGAAAGAATTTTAGGCATGGGGGAAACAGAGGCGGGAGGTAGGGTGTGTTATGTGTGAAAAACAGCAAGTAGGCTGATATAGCTGGATTATAGATTGTGTAAAGAGAAGCAAAGTATAAGAAGATTAGAAAGGCAGAAGGGACCAGATTATAGAAATCTTTAATGCCAAACAGAGAAGACATTTTAGTTCTAGAGGTAATGCAGAATCACTGAAGTTTTTTGAGTAAAGGAGTGACCACAGTCAGATCTACACTTCAGAAAAATAACTGACAGTTGATTGGATTGGAAAGAGGATAGGCAGGTAGTCCAAGCAGAGGATTGTAGCAACAGTACAGGGGAGAGGTCATGAAGGCCTAAAATTAAAGTAGTGGCTGTGTGAGTAGAAAGAATGGGATGGAAATGACACATGTTGTGAAGGGAGAAATGACAAGATTTGACAAGGAATTAGATATGTATAGTGAATGACAGTGAAATATTGAGGTTGACACCAACATTGTAAAGACTGGGAAAATGATAATGTCTTCAACAGCCATAAGGAGTTTGGGAAGAGGGGGGAGTTTGTGGGAAAAAATAATGAATTCTGCTTTGGACATGTTGAGTTTGAGATGCTCATGAGACATCCAATCTGAAATGTGCAAAAGGCAGTTGATATTGTGGGACTATGGCTCAGGAGAGAGATAATGGCTGGATATATGGTCTACAAATTATCAACATAGATATGATAATTGAACATATGGAAGCGGAAGAGATCACCAAATGAGATAGTTTTAGGTAAAAAGAGAAGAGAGCCCAGGATAGAGAGACAGAGACAGAGAGAGAATAGTATACAGCACATTACATTTTTTAAAAGATGAGAATAGGATAGTAAATTGTGCTATGACAATTTCTGGTTAACTATACCAAAAAAAAGATATTGGTAACACTTTAAGAACTTTAAGATACACTAAGCATATTATCTCATTTGTGCATCATAATAGCTCTGGGGGGTAGCAACTATGGGAATTACCATCAATTTATAGGTAGGGAAACAGTCTCAGCGGAGTGAAGTCACTGCCCTATGGTCACACTGCTAGTAACTGTTCATGGAGTTCACAAAGTTCATCAACTTCACAGTTCTGCTGAGGACTAGACTCTTCCTCTCCCCTGCCACCAAAATAACAGTTTTCATCCTATGATACCATATTTCATGCTTACCTCATATGAGAAAAATGCTTAAAGCATAATGTTGAAAATTCATACTCCTCCTTACCATTTCAGAATCTATAATAAAATGGTTGCTGTGTATAGAGTCCTACAATATAGCCTAAGTCCCCTATTGATTGCTACTTTTTATCAATTTTATTTGCCTCATTGCTGGTGCCATGGTACCATAGAGTTTTACTTATCTGTTTTCAATTAAGATGCTTCATTGAGTTCTCATAAAATTTCTTTGGCTTATCTCTATCTTTATTTTTCTCATAAAAGTTATTTGGAACATGTGTGAATATTTAAATATTTAACTAGGTTTATTTTTTTCCCACTGGGCTGTTAAAGAATGTGTAAACTATGAATCAATGTCATATAAGTTATTCAGAGACCAAAAGAAAGTTTTTTTAAAGAAAGGTTTAGGGCATGACTGTGTTTAGTGAAAGGCCAGACATCTATTTTATAAGGACAGTCCTGTTTTATTCTCTCATAGAATGCTAATGCTATTTTGGAAATGTCCCCTGTTTCTGGCTTTGATTTTAAATTAGGGGAAATCTTTTGGATTCATCTTAGGACTAAATACCAACTACAGAGAACTAGACCTATTCTTCAATAGCTTCCTCACTTTTCTGGTATAAGTTACTGCCAAGTCTTATACTTATTATTAGCTTAGTTCTAGTTCCTTAGCTGTGGATTTGGCTGACAATGCTGTTGGCAGCCTAACTGTCTTACAGGGGTGGGGAACCTGTGGCCTTGAGGCCACATGTGGCCTTCTAGATCCTTGGATGCTGCCTTTTAACTAAGTCCAAGTTTTACAGAACAAATCTTTTTATCAAAGGGATTTGTTCTGTGAAGTTTGGATTCAAAGTGCTGCACT
Organism: Trichosurus vulpecula; assembly: GCF_011100635.1. Lineage (NCBI taxonomy): Eukaryota > Metazoa > Chordata > Mammalia > Diprotodontia > Phalangeridae > Trichosurus > Trichosurus vulpecula. The sequence continues at coordinate 97,250,346 of NC_050578.1, read as the reverse complement.
TGAGGACCCGGAGGGCCACATATGGCCTTGAGGCTACAGATTCCCTATCCCTGATACCTGCCAAGCCATGCTACAGGTGTGTAGAATCCTAAGACCTAGGGATGGTATTCTCCTCCCTTAACCACTTGTCCTTAGTTTAGTCATACTCATGAGATTCCTTACCCTATAACTAGTGACCATGAAGCTGGGAAAGTCTTCCTTTCCCCTTATCTTCCGTGCTTCACAACAAGAAAGACTTTACTACCTGAATACCAGGATAATTTCAGTTTTAGGCTTCAAGCTTTTCATCTCCTTGTCCTCCTTACCCTGTCAAAGATCTGCCCCCTCTGAACTTGCCTTCTGGTGTTGAGTCATCCTTTCTGTTCCTGATTGATGTATCCAAAGCAAATTATTCTAGTCGGATTATCTTGGCAAGCTCTGCCCTTGGTGCTGAAATTGCTTCTTCTACCAATGGCCTACCTAAACTATCAATGTACCTTTTGGCAACAAAACATAATTCAACAAGCATTTTTTTAACCCCTAACACATTCCAGTCACTGTACTGGGAGCTGGGAATAAAAAGATTAAATGAAATGGCCTTTGTTCTTAAAGAATTTCTTACATTTTAGAAGGCCATTAGAATAAGACTCTATTGCTAATCTCTTTGAGCCATAGTTCCTCTTTACTTACATGTGGTGCCAACATGAATTTCTATCTGAGACTGACCACTCTTCTAGACCCTGTGTCTGCTGGTGGCTACCAATCAGCTATCCACTGGAAGATGGGAATTTATAGACATACCTTATGGACCATGAACCCTGGAAACTTTTTCTCCAATGTGAGGCATTGTTTCTAACCTCTTCCCCTGTTCAAGGTGTTGAGTCATGGCACAATGCTGGGCTTTAATATGTTGGAAAGTAGTGGGGGAAAAGGTTAGAGAAGTCAATTTGGGCCAAATTATGAACATATTAGGGAATTTGGATTTGATGCAGTCAGGAGCCTGGCATTTCATGTAAATGATGTTTAATAAATGTTTGTTAAACTGTAATATCTCAAAAAAGAGACTGAGTAGCATGACTAGAGTAATTTATTTTCAAGATTATTCAGATAGTGTATGCAGTCAGGTTTTGGAAAAATTAAAGAAAAGAAAATCATTTAGGAGGTGATTGTGTCAATGAGGGACCAAACTATGGTTATCATAGTGGAAATTACAAGCAAAAATGCAAATTCGAGATTTTTTTTCTATTTGCTTCTTATACTAAAATTTTAAACAATATTTTTGTGCTTTTAGTAATTTCCAAAGTTTCTAGAAATGGCTGTGAAATTATATTTAGTTATTGGAGTGAGATCAGATTCCCTAAAAGTGAGCCAGTTACTTACTAACTGTAGTGGTGGAGTTTTCTTTACATTCTTCAAGAGATATATTAGAAAGACATATCAAGACAGATTTGTGAAGAGTGAAGAAAAGGAAAGATTCAATGGTTTCTGGCCTAGTAGCCTAGCAGAGTCAGTGCTACCAGTGTCTATGATGAGCAAAAAGAATGAGACTTGTTCTGCTTGGGCCCAGAGGGAATAACTAGGATAGACTGGTAGAAGTTGCAAATCCATATTTAGGTTTCATGTAATTAAAAACTTCCTAAAAATTTGAACTATCCAAAGTATGTTTGCCCTTATTTGAGGTCTTTAATCAAAGGCTTGAATGGATTTTGTAGTGAATATTATTATTTCAGCTTATTGGTTGAACTAATAGCCTTTGAGACTCCTTCTAACTGAAAGTCTGTGACTAGTTATTAAAACAGAGCAGCAGACTTTTGCAGGGAAATAGAGGTATATCCAATTGTGCACATGTCAGGTTGGAAATGACAGTGAAGCATTCAAATGGAATTATCTTATAAGCATTTGAAAATGTGAGAAATTAAATGTGAGAATTAAAATAAAGCAAGAATTTATTAGGACTAAAGATACAGATTTGGTACTCATCCACATGGCGTGGAAAAGTTTACAGAGGAATTGACCGTGTGTAGAATGAGGAGCAAAGGCTAAGAACAAAGTACTCTTTGATGGATACACACAGTTGGGGGTCAGAACATGAACCAGAACATAAACCAACTAGAATAATTTGCTTTGGATACACCAATCAGGAACAGAAAGGATGACTCAACACCAGAAAGCAAGTCCAGAGGGGGCAGATCTTTGACAGGGTAAGGAAGACAAGGAGATGAAAACATGAAAGAATTTATTGGGACTAAAGATACAGATTTGGTACTCATCCACATGGTGTGGAAGAGTTTACAGAGGGATTGACCATGTGTAGAATGAGGAGCACAGGCTAAGAACCGTACTCTTTGATGGATACACACAGTTGGGGATCAGAACATGAACCAGGAAACTAGACAAAAAAAGGGATAATGAGAAAATATGGTGGAGGATTAGGAAAATTCTGATACATGGAAGCTAAAGGAAAAGAGAAATTCAAGAGGACTGGCTTGATAGGAATAACAAATGTCAAGGAGAGGTTAAAGAGGATGGGGAATAACTAAAAAAAATCATTGGACCGCCTTAGCTAGAATTTCTAGAATTATATCAGATAATACTGGTGACAATAGGAAAGTTTGCTTAACATTTGATATTATTAGAAATATTGCTTCATTTTCCCAGTATAGACAGTGCTAGATCTTGATTTTAGATAATTGCTGTTTATCGTATGAAGACAAAGTAATTTTATTTCAATGTTTTTTTTAATTTTTAAGGTAGATGGAGGCTATGTTTTGTCAAAAGCTTTGTTTTGCATCTTTTGATATAATAAAATTGTTGCTTTTGTTATTACTAGTCTGCATTTTATAGTATTCCTAATGTTGAACCAATTCTGGTATTCCTGTAACTCCAACAAGTCAAAGTATACAATCATTTCAATTCACTGCTAAATGATTTCAATATTTTTCAATGATATTCATTCTAGATATTAGTCTATTGTTTTCTTTTTCTACTTTATTTCTTGCTGGATTAGATATCAAGACCATACAGACTCATAGAAAGGGTTTCATGGGATGCCATCTTTCTTTACGTTTGCAAACAATTATGTAATATTGTAGTCAATGAGTCTTTCAGTGATAAATTTCAGTTACAAATCAACATTGTCCTGAAGTCTTTTCCCCTTTTCTTTGGGAGATTGTTTATGACTTCATCAAATTCTTTTCCTGAGATATTAAATTTAATCAGAAGTGAGTAATTATTAATCTTAAAGGGTTACATCAGTCTTAAATCAGCGGAGACAGCAAATGTAGGCCAATTAAATTTGGTAGTGAAAGGAATAAGAGGAATTTGATGATAATTAGAAAATATATTAGGGTGAAAAGATTTTTTTAGGACAGTGGAAACCAGAGTATATAAAGTCCTATAGGGTAGTCACCATTTTCAGCATGTCTTTGATTTCTAGAACTTGTTGGTTCTTAATAAATGAAGTTCTTAATAAAGATCTGTTAAAATGAACTGAATTGAATTGGAAAGAGAAAAAAATGAACTCTGGAAAATTAATCATTCTAGAGATGGAGGTTAAAATTATGGAATAAGATGCCAGAAGAGGTAAAAAGAAATGGTGGTCAAATATATAAATAAAAATAGGAATAAACTTCTACTTATAAGAGGAGAGTGGGAAGGAGAGGAATAGGAGTGGAGGAGGAAAAGATGTTGTTCTTGTTTGCCCTTCATTCTCAAAGAGGACTAATGACATCATGAGGGTTATGCCTTGACTTGCACATGAATTGCATGTGAGTGGAGCAGAGCTGTGTGAAGTCATCAGTCTCACTCTCTCCTCTAGAGCCATTGAAGTCCAGTGGCAAGACAAAGGTCAAGGAGACTGACAATGGCCCAGGATGCAGTAGGTAACCTCAGCCTTTCTAAATTAAGATCTTTCCCAGGTCTCAGTTTGTCTGAAGCCATACCCATTCAATGTTGGCACAAGGTAAAGATGGGGTTCATGAAGAAAATGAGATTGTATGGGTAGGATATGTCATATAGACAAAGGATTATATAGTACATGTTAGAGTTTTAAGTATGTTGCAGAAGTCATAATATCAACAGAGTTTTAGGATGGAGGTAGATCTTCTACTTGGGAGATAAGTGAAAAAAATCTTCATGAAGGAGATGAGGCTTTAAAGAATGAGAAAGTTTTCAAAGCTGGCAGAGATGAGAGAGGAGCCAGCATCAGGATATCCTAATGCATTGAGGCAGGATAGACTTCTATGAGATTAGAGAATGTCAAATAGTTCAGTTTGTCTTGTGTAGCATCCCTTCTGCACTCAGTCTCCTAATTCACGCTGACATTGGCAGGTTGGATCCAATAGAAAGGTTATTATTTTGGGTTGTAAGGATAAATTTGTGAGTGGCAATTCTCCTAATATTGTAACTCATGACACCTCACCAGTGTGCTTCCCCTGAACTAATTAACCAGTAGATTCAATTTTTAATAAAAAGCATTTACTTGAATGGCATGGCAAAAAGAATATGTACAAAGCATATCCCAAAAATACCTGTGGTACACTTTTCCACAAATATACACATATTCTATAGGAAGAAGTACAGACACAAACTTGTAGCAAAATGGTAGTGAGCACATATGCAGGGAGCAAATGTGACCAAAACAATTTCCAACACTGGAACTGTAAAACCTTTATGTCTTTCTTTCTCTGAAATACCCTCTTAAAATTTGCTGCAGTTTGAGAAATCAGTGATGGGTGAGACACTTTACTACTAGACTGAGCTTGATCCTGATAGGTAAAATGTTTCAACCTGATGGGCCAATCTACTGCTACGCTGGATCAAGCAGGTCTCTTAGTTAGAAATCTGGATCAATGCAGGGTTTAGCTGCTGCCATGCAGGACTGGGCATATTGCTCAGCCACTGGGATGCAGCTGCTCTGTCTGGGCTAGCAGATTGCTCAGTCATTTGGCTTTCACAAAGTGAAGCTTCATTGATGGATTGACTACTGGATTCCCTGGGGTCCCATTTAAAGGGTGAATTCCATTCTTCACTACACTCAGTGTCTTCTCATGACCCAATCATGTGGGGAGGTCCCTGCCCAAGAGACTTGTCCTTGTGTTCCCTTGCTTTCTCCCAGTGGGTTCATTATACCTGCTCACCCACAGAAAGGTGTGACTATGAACAATCAGTCCCAGTTCTGGGGGCTTTAGTTCATGCCTAAAGGAAGAGAACCATAAAGTGGTCTCCTGTTGGGTCAGGGTGAACATGTTGAGTTCTTTGGATACTTGCTGGGAAAGATCATGCTGGTAGCAATGTGGGTGGGGAGGATGCATCAATCACACTTTAAGAAGGCAGAAAATACAGAGACTGAGGGTTCAGAGGATATAGAGGCAGATGGTTCAGGGATTTCTAGCAGGAGATGGGATGGAAGAGGGAGGCAGACTATGCTGGAAAGAGGTGGAAGAGAGAGAGGGGTACATAGAGTCACTTCCATAACAGTGTGTTATATTTGGAAACACTAAGGTAGTATGGACCTGTGGCAAATGGAGGAGTACTTGAGGGGTATGGTTGGGGAGTACCATTCCTATAGGGGTCTAGTGGAGGGGATGGTTGGGCCATATCAAGCAGGTGGCTATGTTGACATGATGAACTCAACTGCTGCCTAATTCTGGCACTCACTCTGTTTGCTGAACATCATTTTCTTCTGGCCTTTTGAAGTTCATAAAGTTATAACTGTTTTATCTTCCACCTAAGAGTAGGGGAAAACAGTCACAATGGAGACAAGCAACAACAGGGCCATATATTCAAGGTGCTCATGTTGGCTCAAGTAGGGAAGGCCTTAGGCCTCTCTCTACAGAGTTTCACAACATGTCTTTCCTCCATCACCATTAGGAAAGTGAGATCAGATTGGTTAGTGCCTTTTATATGCATGAGCAGTTCTGGGTCAGCAGCCAAACAAAACATCTTTTCTTCACTAGTCAGCAAGCTGATAGAAGTTTTGCAATATAGAGCTAGACCCCTTCATTATTTGTCATCAGAAGGTTAGAGAAGCAGGTTCTCCAAATGTTCATGCTCCAGGACTTGACCTTAATTGCCAACACTTTCATTACTTTTATACATCTAGCATTTACTACTATAACCCCTATCCCAAAGCCCATCAGTAAGGGACTCTTCTTAGTGGTGGAGATGAATGCCCTGCTTTGCATGAGGGTTGATGTGAAGTTGACGAGAGCAAGGGACCTCCAGCCTTGTTCAATCTTCTTTGGGATTTGAATTGCTTTGGGTGCTTCTGGTTTCCATCTTCCATGGCAAGGATGGAAAAAGCCAAAACCATTTTATGTTGCTGAAGGAAAAGACCATAGGAAGACATGAGAGGAGCTGGCAGTCTCCATCATGTCCTTATCCGTAGCTTACCACACTAGAGATTTCAGGGAGTTCCCCCTTGAGTAAGATCTAGAACTCTTTCTCTTAGTTAAACTGAGTTGTCTTGCTCCCGGTGGGAGAGTTCCTTAACTATATAGTGTCTGGCATATATTCTCTTATGTATAGCTTCTCTTATTTCTGTTTTGTTGTAATCTGGGTAAATGGGGTTCTTTGCTATTCACTATATGGGTTCTTTGTGGAGCTGGTATTTGGTGGAAATGGGGTCAAGCCTTGGAGAGAAAGCTTCAGGTCTTGCTTCTTTCCAATAATGACACAAAGATAAGAAATTAGATTGAACCTGAACATGTCCCCTAAATTAATGGTATTTAAAGGAACAGATAGATATAATTCTCGCCTAATACCCTCTTTCTTTGTGGAAAAGAGAGTGGCCTCCAGTCCCAAATTCCAGCTTCTCACAGGAATTAAAGTTTCCCTTAGAGAAGAGTAGGTAGAGAAGAGGCTAAGTATGTTTTTTTCTGTCTCTTCTCACGGTGTGACCTCAAGTCACACAGTGACACCCCCATGCTACATTTGGGGGGACAAGTCTCCCTATGGAGCCTCTCTACATATGGGGTTCTCTCTACACTACAATGCCTGGCACACAATAATCACTTAACAAATGCTTGTTGATTGACTCATAAGAAACCTTTTTACCACTATTACTTAAGTTGAAATGTTTAAAAACAGCACTGTTCATGGAAAGTAACAAATATGTCAATTCATACTTCAGAACATAAAAAATTCCACTTCATAATTTCCCAAAGCCAAAATAACACATTGTCACATTTTCCTTTCATAATGTAGGAATATCTTTCAATGTTTCCTAATTTCCCCTAATTTAGAGTCTTGAACTGTACTCTGTGTGTGTGTGGTACATATATATATATATATATATATATATATATATATGTTTGTGAATAGCAAATAGATGTTTCATTAAATCATAACTCATTTTATTCACAAATAATCCCATTGTCCCCCTACATCAGCCACTTTAAAGAGACTTTTTTTCTAATTGTCCCTGTCACATTTGAAGGTTTGGCATGGGTGATTAGTCAGTAGACCTTATAGAATAATAGGAAAATTAAGTAACATGGCACAATGAATCATCAGTGATAAAATAATTATTTTTAAGTTATCTCTAGGAACCCCCTACCATTCAGACTTCTTTTATTTTCTTTTAAAGTATAAAATGCACAAAACTTTTAAGGTCAAACCAATTAATTTATCTCATGTTTTGGGTCTTGATCTATTAGAATTGCCTTAGATGTCCTTGTATATTCCTATTAATATTCCAGGAATGCTACATTTCCATACTTCTTGCCATCAGTCAGCATTCGTCGAACATGTACAAGTTGCATTGTGGCATAAAATCCATTTTATTCCAGTGCCTGCCAATTCCATAAAAATCTATTTGTCCTTGAAGGCCTTGGCAAAGCTTTCTACTGCTTTTGTTTAAATTGGGCATCACCTTGCCTCACCATTACAGATCTTCTCCCTACTGTTGGAAGAACATGACTGCAGGCTATACAGTGTTTTATAGAACACTAAGGGGGAAAAATATATATACTTTGAACAGTTCTGTTTTCTGATATGGTTTCCAGGAGTCTATTGCAAGGAAAAGTAATTACATATAAGTAGCATCTATATCACCATTAATGATGAGTGAATTTAAGTTGTGAGTTCCCAAATCTTAACTGTAGTGCTTGCTGTATGTCTGTCTACATTTATAGAAATAAACAATGTCATAGATACTTCAAAATAGTAATAAATAATTTCTACCATACTTTAGTTGGAAATGCATATTATTTTTCTACATCAGATTTCCTTCCTCACTATGATTGATTTGGGCTGACAATAGAGATCTTGATTTTTTTTGACTTGTTAAAAAATTGAGGTGTCACAAGTCAATCATTTGTGGTTTTGCATAACATTGGGAAAGTTATTAACCTTCTTGGGCCTCATCTTTTTCCATATGTAAAGTAATAGCATTGTGATAGGTGACCTCTAAGATTCCTTATAAATCTAAAAGTTTATTATGGTTCCTTTATAGATTTATTCAGAAATGGGAGATTTGGACTCTTACTAATTAAAATAATAGTTTACTGAAGATTATTTTGGCCATGTACCTTTGAAAGGTATGTTGTTTTGTCCTGTGTACTGTAACTATAATGGGTAAAGAAGAGGAATGAATATGAATCTCTGCTCATACACTGTCTTTGCTCTAGGCAACAGGGCACACTGTCCCTGAAGCATGAGTCATGATAGGGAAAAGTTTACATGGGCTGAAAAATGAACTACATACATACTATAGTTAGAAGAAGAGGCACGTAGAAAACTGAGAGTTGAATGTCATCGATTACCCAATGTATTTTGTTACTGGTTTGATAAAGTTTAATGATAACCAAATGATTTATAAACATAGGTGTAACTAGCACTGAAAAACTGATATTCTTTGTTTTGCTTGACTACAAATTTGTAACTGGTTTTGTTTTTCTTAATGGGAGGGGGAACAGGAAAGGAGAGAATTTGGAACTGAAAATAAAACAAAATTGAAAAAAATAGACATTCTTTAGGTATAAAGAAGCAGCTTAAGTCTCTATTCAACTTCATGTAATCAAAGGTAATATTTATAGCATTTCATATTTAAAATCTTAATAGGAAAAAACAAACATTTAGTAATGGTAATGAAGGATCTCCTCCATCTCAAATTGGCAGTTAGGATCTGCCCAATACCATAGAATAGTTTGTCAAGACTTAAAAATTGAAGTTAATAAAAGACAAAAAAAAACCGACAGTCCTTAGCACCATATTTATTAAACTTGTTTAAAGTAGTGAATGCCTATAATTCTAGCTACTGGGGAGATTGAAGCTGTTAGATCTTTAGCTTGGGATTTCTGAGCTATAGTGGGCTATTCTGATAGGGTGACTGTATTAAGGCATTAGGGAATCTAGATGGCACAATGGATAGAGCACCAGTCCTGGTCTCTGAAAAACTTATCTTCCTCAGTTCAAATCTGGCCTTCAGTACTTACTAGCTATGTGACCATGGGCAAGTCACTTAACTCTGTTTGCTTTGGTTTTCTCATCTATGAGATGAGCTGGAGAAGGAAATGGCCAACCACTCCAGTATCTTTGCCAAGAATACCCTCAATAAGGTGATGAAGAGTCAGACATGATTGCAAACAACTGAACAACAAAAATTGAGGCATTATTATATTGAACCCTTAGGAGGGCTCTCATAATTAATGTCCTCAGGGCCACCATGTTGCCTAAGGTAGTGCCAACCCAACCAGGTGAGAAATAGAAGGGTCAAAACTTCTCTGCTCATCAATAATAGGATTGGATTTATGAGTAGCCCCTGAACTTCCAACCTGTGCAAGATAAGGAGACCTAGACTTAAAAAACCCCCAAAATGAATAGATTAACATTTTTAAAACAAGGAAGTTGATTTTACAAACATTTTTCACTTCTCATGTGTTTTTTAACTTAAAGTTTCATTAGCTTGATAGTTCTAGATTGTGTTGACTTTTGATGAGATAAAGTCAAACAAATTAATTTTGTCTTTTTTTTGAAATGTCACACCAGGTTAAAGATGGCATTTGGAGAACTGGCTCTGAAGGGCCAGGACAGAAGGAGATCACCAATCCCTCAGGATCCAAAGAAATAATTAGAATTTGAGTCATTATATTGTAAGCTCACTGAGGGCAGAACTGTTGTTTGTCTCTTTTTTTAATCCCCATTGCTTAGCACAGTGCCTGCCATATAGTAGGTACTTAATGTTTATTTACTGATTAATCTATTGGATACCATAGTTTAAGGCAAGCAAGAGATAGAATCCAAAGAAGTCATCCAAAGAAAGATTTTTTTTAGATTAGTCTTTTAAGGTTGGAATAAAATGACAGAGTGTTGAAGGTAGAGATAATCTAGTCCAGCCCATTTATTTTCTGGATGTGAAAACTGAGACCAGAAAGATTCTATGAATTGCTGAATGTCATTCATTCAGCTAATTAATGGCATTACCAGGTCAAGAACCCAGATCTCTTGACTTCTAGTTTATGTAGTCAACCAATAGCTAGGATTCACATTCCAGGAGATAGATAAGAGTCAGGGTTAAAAATAGCAAATGAAGTATGCTTGTTTTCTGCTCTGTTTTACATTGTATGCCGTATTTGCTCATTGTAATCAGGTTACCAGTAACATCTATTACTGTACCTGGTATTGGGATAGAGACAGAAATTTACATTTAAGCCCATAATTAAACTACCAATTTCTCTACATAGGTCTTATTGTATACTTGTAGTCACTTTGAAATGTAGAAAGAACTAGTGGGTGAGGAAAGTAAGATTAAAAGACAGATATTTCACATTCAAATTCACTGCCTTTACCACAAAACCTGACAACCTCTGTAATACTAAGTAGCTACGAATACAAAATTACATAAGTAAGAAAAATGTTTAGAAATCAAATAATTTGGGGTTTTGATGAGTCTGTGATCTTATCAGTAAGGACATTCTCTCTCCTGTGGTGGAGATCATAACCTGTCCATGCCTTCTAAATTGCAGATTTTTCCATAGGTCTCTGGACATTGCATGGATACCAAGGGAGCATGCAGGCTGTCCAGACATTACCTTTGACTCTCACTACATAATCATTGACCTACTTTTCAAGTAATACGTACTGTGATAATGTCCTTTACACTGATTTTCCTGCACAATTCTTGGTTCTTAATATGTTGTGGCCTACTCCTGTTTACTCTGTGTCTCTCCTTTGCCCTTTGAATGACTCTCAATTTGAATTCTTTGTAGACTCTGATATTCACTGACTTATAGCATTCAATTAAATACTCATTACCAGAAGAATATTCTTGAAAATGATAGGCCTTTGTTTCAGAGAGAAGCTAGGGTTCATTAAAAGGGCTAAGCAATTTTCCAAAGACAATGCAGCTGTTCTATTTCTAGTCAGTTCTGGGCCCAGCTCATTGTCCAGTTGCAGTGTCTGTCCATGATATACATATTGATTGATGGACCAGTTCTATGATCTAAAATAAAATATTATAATTAATTTTAAATGCTATTTCTAAAAACTAAATATTTTTCTAGACTATAAGATTTATGTAGCCATGCTACATATATATATATGTGTGTGTGTTTGTATATATGTATTAGCTATATTTCAACTATCAAAAAAACGCAGAAAGGGAAAATTATAAGAACTTTCATAGCAATTTTTCGGATATATATATATATATGTGTGTATATATACACATACACATACACACATACACAATTTATCTAATTTTCTTGACCATCCTTCTAAAATTATGATAACATTCAGATTCAGATAACTTGCCACCTTTAAGATATTATCTGATTTTGCAACAGTTCGATTGAGTTTAAATGATTAGCTTCATTTTGAAATGCAGTTGTCTGGACCACGGAAGGTATAGTTGGTAAGAGGATGAGTATGAGTAATAATATAGTTAGAGATCTATAAGTGTTACCATTTCACCATAAAAATGACAGAGTAGAAGTTCTGGGGGGAGCCAAGATGGCAGATTAGCAAAAAACATCCAGATGAGCTCTCACAGAATCCCCCTCCAAACAACTTTAAGGTAACACCTCAAATAGAATTCTGGAGTGACAGAGAAAACAGAAACTTAGAATAAGACATACTTCCAGCCCAAGAAAATTAGGTCTGAAAGAGATATCTGTGATATGCAGGTAGAGGCTAGTGAGGAATCTATGTGGATAAAATACCAGTGGTGGGAGTATGTGATAGTGACGAAAGCAGAAGCAGCAGCTTCAGAAGCTCTCAAGACAGAAATACTTAGAGAAACCTGGGAAGTAGTGAGAAAGAAATTACAAGGACCCCTATGCTAGCACTGGAATCAGAAGCAAATGCTGTTTAGCAAATCCATTATCTACATCCTCTTCTGGTCATAGTTCAAAGGCAAAGAGGAGGAATTCCAGTCAAGAGGGAATGGAAACCATGAGAAGAAGTATAGCTTTTGGCCAAAATGGATCAGAGAACCTGAGAAGCAGCACTGCTTCCAGTCCCAAGAGAGCAGGGATCCTGCAGAGAAGTATTAATTGCAATCCCAAGGGATCAAGGGCCCTTCCTAGGTAAGGACCAGAACAGATCAGGAGAGCAATGACTATACTTCTCCCCAGATCATACCACCTTGAAAGCATCAGAAACTTCCAAACCCCCAGGACTCTCTCTGAAAACAGCAGTGTGGAAAAAGCCTAAAGCTTGAGACAGTATCCCTCATTCTCACCACTATGTGAGGAGCAGTGCAACTTTAAAATCAAGTTCAAAATAAAAAAATAGAGGGGGGAAATGAGCCAACAATGGAAAAATAACCTGACCACAAAAGCAACCATAAAGAAAATATTCAAATACAGTGAAGTCACAGTCAAGATGATAAAAGATTTAGCAACTATCAAGTTAAAAGAACAGAGAGACTGGAATATGATATTCTGAAATGTAAAAGAGCTGGGATTACAATCAAGAATAACCTATCCAGTAAAACTGGGTAAAATCCTTAAAGGGAAAAATGTATATTTAATGAATTAGAGGACTTTGAAGCATTTCTGATAAAAAGACCAGAGCTGAATAGAAAATCTGACTTTCAAATACAAGACTCAGGAGAAGGAACTCAATAAGGTTAAATTATTAACTTTTCTTTATGGGAAGATGATACATGTAAGTACTAAATACTTTATCATTATTAGGGCAATTAAAAGGATTCTACACAGAAAGAGGGATGCCCTAGGAGATGAGAGAAGGGAGAGGAAGAATGGGGAAAATTATCTCACATAAAAGAGGCATACAAGGAAGAGCTTTTACAGTGGATGGGTGGGGTGAGCAATGCTTGAAACATATCTAAATTAGTTCAGAGAGGGAAATATATATGTATGTATGTGTGTATATGTGTATACATATATATTATATATGAAAATATAGGCATACATATAGGGATGTATGTGCTGAATTCATAAAAGAAATCTATCTTACCCAACAAGGAAATAGGAGGGGAAAGGAATAAGAGAAAGGGACTGATTAAAAGGCAGGTAGATAAAAGAAGGCAGTGGTCAGAAGTAAAACATACTTTTGAGGAAAGGCAGGGTAAGAAGAGAAAAAGAGAGAAGGACAAACAGAAGAAAATAGGATGGAAGAAAATGCACAGTTAATAATCAGAATTGTGAATGTGAATGGAATTAATTCACTCATAAAACAAAAGTAGATTGCAGAATGGATTAGAAAGCAGAATTCAATGATATGTCATTTACAAGAAACACGCTTGAAACAGAAAGACACACAGAATTAAAATAAGGGAATGGAGCAGAATCTATTATGCTTCAGCTGATCTCAGACAAAGCAAAAACAAAAATGGATCTAATTAAAAGGGGTAAGCAGGGAAACTACATCTTGCTAAATTTATTGTAGACAGTAAAGTACTATCAGTATTAAACCAAATGCACCAAATAGCACAGCACCCAAATTCTTAAAGGAAAAGTTAAATGAATTACAGGAGGGAATGAATAGTAAAACTATACTAGTGGAAGACTCAACTCTCAGAGTTGAATAAATAAATAAGAAAGAAGTCAAAATGAATAAAATCTTTGAAAAGTTCAATGATAGACCTCTAGAGAAAACTGAACAGGAATAGAAAGAAATATACATTTTTTTCAGCTGTACATAGCACCTTTACAAAAATTGACCATATACTAGTGTAATGGCAAGCAGGGTGGGACTTTTTGCTGGTTTTTATTTTGGAGTATTTCTCAGCACTAAGGCAATCCAGTGTCTGAGTCTTGCTTTTCTTTCAATGAAGAGTCTTTGATTGAATCAGGAGTCACTGATGACTTGCTTAAATCACAGGAAGGCCTAGGTCACATGAGTTTGAGTCAGATGGTTGTAACACCCTCTGGCCCTGAAGAAGTTTATGTAACCTGAGGTTAGCATTTTGCTTGGGGCTTACACATTGGAAGAGTGTTAGTATGGAGACTCTGGGTAGCCATTAAGGAGCCCCCTGGCTTTGAAAAACCAGATGTTGGTGCTTCTGCCTCTGGTAATTATGTATGTATTGCTATGAATAGACAGTTAGAAGCCCTGTCTGCTTATTTGTGTTATTTGCTCTGTTTATATAATTTCTGCTTGTAATTTCTGTTTGTGTTTTCTCTGAAATTCAGGGTGCTGACTTTTTCCCCTGCACTAAGTGAATGATATATGTATGTTTAATTAAAGTGAGATTGTTAACCTCTTAAAGTTGCTTTCCTTAGAAAATCAGGTCAAAAATCCTGTTCTAGTAGCCCTCCTGTGTGCTGGTGTTATTGGTCTTACACAGCCCCACTATCAACAAGTAGCATTGTTGTTACAACTAGGGTATAAAAAACTTCACAACCAAATAAAGAAAAGCAGAAATATTAAATGTACCCCTTTCATCCCTTTACTACAATTTAAAAAATACATTCAATAAAGGGCCATGGAAGCATAGGCTAAAAATTAATTGGAAAGTACATAATCTAATCCTAGAGGATGAGAGGTTTAATGAAAAAAATCATAGAAACAATACCTAATTTCATTAAAGAGAATGACAATATTGAGACAACATTCCAAAATTTGTGGGATGCAGCACTTAGGGGGAAATTTATATCTCTAAAATGCTTATATCAGTAAGTAGGAAAAGCATATCAACAGACTGGGTATGCAACTAAGAAAGCTAGGAAACAAATGAATTAAAAATTCTCAACTAAATACCAAAATCAAAGGTGAAATTAATAAAGATTCAAACTAAAAAAATCAAACTAACAAATAAAACTAAAACCTGTTTTTAAAGATCCAATAAAATAGGCAAATGATTAGTTATTTTGATTTTTAAAAACAAAGAAAATCAAATTGCCAGTATCAAAAATGAAAAGGGTGAATGCACCACCAATGAAGAGAAAATTAAAGCAATTGTTAGGAGCTATTTTGCCCAATTACATGCCTGTAAAACTGACAATTCAAGTGAAATAGATTAATATTTACAAAAATATAAACTGCCCATATTAACAGAAAAGGAAATTGAATACTCAACCCTATCTTAGAGAAAGAAATTGAACAAGCCTTTAATGAGCTCCCCCACCAAAAAATCCCTAGGTCCAGATATATTTCAAGTGAATTCTACCAAACAAGGAATTGTTCTACCAATAATTCTACCAATTAAGGAATAATTAATCTCTATCTGCTACAGACTTTTTTTAAGTAAGTAAAGAAAGAGTCCTATGAAATTCCTTTTAAGATACAAATATGGGGTAGCTAGGTGGGACAGTGAGTAGAGCACTGACCCTGGATTCAGGAGGACCTGAGTTCAAATCCGGCCTTAGATGCTTGATACACTTGCTAGCTGTGTAACCTTGGGCAAGCCACTTAACCCCAAATGCCTGCCTTCCCCCTCAAAAAAAAAAAGATACAAACAGGGTTCTGATATCTAAGCTAGGTAGGAGCGGGGCAGGGCAAAAACAGAGAAAGAAAACTATTGAACAGTATCCTTAATGAATACTGATGCAAAAATTTTAGGCAAAATATTAGCAAGGAAATTACATCAATATATCACAAAATTCATAAACTATGAGCAGGTGTGATTTATATCAGAAATGCAAGGGTGGTTCCATATTAGAAGACCTCTAAGCATAATTGACCATACCAATAACAAAAACAAATCTTATGATCATATCAACAGATACTGGAAAAATCTTTGACAAAATACAATACCCATTCTCATTAAAAACACTAGAAAGCACAAGAATCAAAGGAGCTTTTCTTAAAATGATAAGCACTATCTATCCAAATCCAAGAGCAAGCCTTATCTGTAAAGGGGATAAACTTGAAGTCTTCTCAGTAAGGTCAGAGGCAAAGGAAGGATATCCACTATCACCACTATTTTTCAATATTGTAGTAGCAATGCTAGCTAAAGCAATAAGACAAGAAAAAAACAATTTAAGGAATAAAATAAGCAATGAGGAAACAAAACTATTGATCTTTGAGATGATGTGATGGTATACTTAGAAAACCTTAGAGAATTAACTAAAAAAAACTAGTTAAAACAATTAACAACTTCAACAAAGTTGCAGGATACAAAACAAACCAACATAAATCACCAACATTTCTATATATTGCCAACAAAACACAGCAGTAAGAGAAAGGAAAATAAATTCCATTTAATTTCAGACAACGTAAAATACTTGGCAGTCTACCTTACTAGACAAACCCAGGGACTATATGAACAGAATTACAAAACACTTTTCACACAAATAAAGACATATGTAAACAATTGGAGAAATATTAATTGTTCATTCATAAGCTAAGCCTATGTAACAGAAATGACAATTCTATTTAAGTTAATCTATTTATTCAATGCCATATCAATCAGACTATTAAACAATGATTCATAGAGCTAGAAAAATGAATAAAATTCACCTGGAGGAATAAAAGGCCAAGAATATCAAAGGAATAAATTTTTTGAAAGGTTAAGGAAGGTGGCCCAGCACTATCAGATTTTAAGGTAAAAGTGATAAACATCAAAACAATCTAATAATGGCTTATAAATAGAATGGCAGATAAGTGGAATGGATTAGGTACACAATGCATAGTATTAAGTGACCATTGTAACCTAGTGTATGATAAACTCAAAAATCCAAATTTGGGGGGTAAAATCTCAACATTTGACAAAAATTTCTGGGAAAACTGGAAAGTAGTTTGGAAGAAACTAGGCATAGACCAATATCTTAGTCTACCAAGACAAGGTCAAAATGGAAAAATTATTTAGATACAAGGTGTGATTTTATGAGTAAATTAGGGGAGATCTACGGCTAACAGAAGAATTTATGATGAAACAAGAGATAGAGAGGTTCACAGGAAGTAAAATGGATAATTTTGGTTATGTGAAATTAAAAAGCTTTTGCACAAGCAAATCTAATGCAGACAAAATTAAAGGAAAATAGGCAACTAGGAAAATTTTTTACAATAAGTTTCTCTGATAAAGGCCTCATTTCTCAAATATATAGTGCATTTAGGCAAATTTGTAAAAATAAGAGCCATTGCCAGTTGATAAAAGTCAAAGGTTATTATCAGATAGTTTTTATAAGAAGAAATCAAAGCTATCAATAATCACATAAAATGCTCTATACCACTACTGTTTAGAGAAATGCATATTAAAATAACTCTGAGGTATGACCTCACATCTATCAGATTGGCTAACATGGCAGAAAAGGAAAATAACAAATGCTGGAGTGGATATATAAAAATTAGGACACTAATACATTGTTGATAGAGTTGTGAACTAGTCCAACCATTCTGGAGAACAATTTAGAACTACCCCTAAAAGGCTATAAAACTGTATATACCCTTTCCACTGGCTGGAGCATATACCAATAATATTACTACTGGGTCTGTATCCCAAAGAGATCAAAGAAAAGGGAAAACGGCCAATTCGTACAAACATATTTATAGCAGATCTTTTTGTGGTGGCAAAGAATCAAAGATCAAAGATTGCCCATCAATTGGGGAATGGCTAAACAAGTTGTGGTATGATTGTAATAGAATTCTACTGTGCTATAAGAAATGACGAGCAGGATAATTTCAGAAAACCTGGAAAGACTTATGTGAACTGATGCAAAGTGAAGCAAGCAGAACCAGGAGAACATTGTATACAGTAAAAACAATATTGTAAGGTTGATGAACCATGAAAGATTAACTACTCTTAAGACAGTTCCAAGGGTTCCATGATGAAAAATGCTATCCACCTCCAGAGAGATAACTGATGAACTGTGAATGCAGATTGAAGTATGCTTTTTAAAAAATTCTTTATTTTTGTCTGCATTTTCTTTTGTAACATGGCCAATATTGAAATTAGTTTTGTATGACTTTGCATATATAATAATATAAATTTGTGTGCCTTCTTGAGCAGGGTAGGGGAAGGGTGAAAGGGAGAAAGAGATTTTGGAAAATGAATGTTAAAATTTCAGAAAACGAATGTTAAATATTTTTAGATGTAGTGTCAAATGCTACTTTAGTAGAGGAGAGTGTCAGTGCTGCCTCCTTCTGAAATAATGTAAACAAAAAGTGGGTATGTAACTTATTGGAAAGAAATATACATTTAGGTTATTCTGCTTCCGTGTTTGAGAAGGGAAATTTTGTCGTTTTTGGTAAATGGAAAGAAGGTTCATGTATCTGTTGTCTTCTCTCACCCTTGAAATCTCACCAAAGGGTCAGAGATGCTATAGACTTGCAACATATCTGAACCCTCCAACTAAGGGAGGCATAAAGCATAAAAGGATTAGAAAGAAAAGGTGAGAGGAAATTGGGGATGATGGAGGACAGGAGATTAGACATTCATCTTTTTTCAGCAAGAAAAATTGGGAGTAAAGGAGAAGAAGAGTTTGGGTAATCTTATATTTTTTTTCCTTCTCACTCTCCCATGCTCCAGCCAGTGGCAAGCAATTTATTACATCATTAATTCATCTATTAATGTAAAGATAGTTGCCCTCCCAGTGAGGAAGACCTAGGTTCAAGTCTCACCTCTGACACATGCCGGCTATATGTGTGATCATAAGCAAGTTAATTAACCTCTTAGCACCCAAAACAACTCTAAGTTTCAGATCATTGATAGACGGAGTATCTTTGATGGGAGTTACCCACACCAATGAAATCACAATGATGATGACGATGATGATGGTGATGGTAATGTAGATTTTTGTATCACCTTTAGCTGCACATTCCCAAAAATAGTGCTGTGAAGTGGCACTCATTTCATAAATGACAAAACTGTAGCTCATAGGAAATGAAGTGATTTGCCCAAGGTGGCTTAACTATTAAACAGCACCATCCATATGTGAATGTATGCCATCAAATTACAAATCTCCTGTTCTTTCTACCACAGATTTAGTTCCTTGTATGCCCTGGTCAAAATAAAGCCTTAGCTGTTAAAAAAAAAAACTTTTTGTAAAGTAAAGTCACTATTATAAAAGAGAAAAGAAAATAAAGCAACAAAGGAAAAAGACACACTCAGAAAGCTTTCATTTTTCAAAAAAATCTGCATGTTAATGAGGACAAAAGAGGAAAGGAAGAAAATGAGAGTAGTCATCAACTACTTTAAATTGTGATATTGAATATTAAGCTTGCCTAGACAATTTATACTCTCTGTACTAACAATACTGCATTATTTATTAAGAGACTTAGAGGAAGTAACTCCTCTGTTTCTCCTTTTTAATACAGAACAAAGCATTGGTGGTAAAAGATTAGTGCTAAAGATTAGTGCTAAAACATGCTGAACAGATATCTAAGGAAGAACCTAAGAAAGGAAAACTGGTGATAAGACACGAAGTGGCACAGGGTGAAAAAATTAGTGATAGATATTGCAGTCAAGGCAATTGGGTAACATGCACTAATGTTAATAGAGTTGAAGGCAGCAAGTTTACAACCAAAGCTAGTAAGGATGGAACACACTGAATCAAAAAGAAACACAACAGCTAGGTCTCAAGTGGTGAAAATAATGAATCCCTTAAGTGGTTGCATTATTCATTTCTCACTGTAAATATTTCCATATATCATATCATATTTTACTTAATTACAAATTTTAGCACTGCACATTCAAATACATGTAAACACTTCAGAGGATGGATTATTTGCATTCATATGGACCTACCTGTGGTCACAATTATTGTAGACATACGAGACAATTAGGTAGGATGCATTAGTATTAATAGAGTTAAAGGTGCTAAGTTTGCCAAAGACAATACAATGGAGTAAGTTGAATCAAAAGGACATACTATTGCCTAAGCAGTCCCTATAGTGTTGATGACCACCAAGGAACAGTTTTTCATGTGGTAAAGGCATTTATGGAAAAGTAAGTCAAAGAGGGAGTCCTTTGCTAAATTTTGTTTTGAGGGTCGATTTAAATGTGCACAATTGATAGGAGAGATTTGGAAAGTAGAGAACAAAAAGTATGAGGCTGTGTGATCATGCGTGTGTGTGTGTGTGCAGGTGTATGCAGGAGAGAAAGAGAGAGAGAGAGAGAGAGAGAGAGAGAGAGAGAGAGAAAGAGAGAAACTTCTTTACATTAGGAGGAAAATTAGAAAAAAGGATATTTCTTCAAAAAGTTTTCTTTTAAAGTCACAGGTAATTAATAATATATCAATTGATTGAAGAAAAACAGCTAGATAAAAGAAAAAATGACCAAAAAAATCTGAACTTAAAATATTGTGTCCATCCTGCAAGTTTCCATGACAGGAATAGCTTAGTCTCAAAGGATTCCCATTCCCTAGGATCACCAAGCAGGTTTGGGGGCTTTTCTAGGCTTATTAGTAGATCTATGGCCCTGGCTTAGTTTAGGACTACCTCAAATCTATAGAACCCACCCCTTCCTCTCCACCCCTTTCCATATACTTTGTTTTGGAAATATCCAGATCCAATTGCCAATGGGTACATGACCCAAAGAATTTTCCCAATACTAGAAAATTATCAAGAAATCCATGAATTTAAAAGTAATTCTATTTTTAATGAAACTGTCTGGTTAAATGATAGTCATCATAAATGTTGGTTTGTCTTATAAAAGTACAATTTGAGAAAGACCACGGTTTCTTTGACATGAATCCCCAACTCAGAATCATATTTCTCACGTCATTAATCAGAATCTTTCACGGCCTTTTTTCCTCTCTAGTTGATTTAAATGAAGTAAAAATAAACTTTCTTCTTCCAGTATTTCCAAAAAGAAAGCCAATATAAAACCATAAAGAAGAAAAATTAAAGAAACATAAAATTTTAAAACTCTAAGAGGACTTAGATATCCTAACACAGTGTCAGCAACCTTTTAAAACTAGAGAACTGCTTTTGTATGTTATTTTAAAATAACATTATAGTCATTTTCTTCCATTAAAGTATGTCTCTGATTCCCCACAGTTATATGAAGCTGACTCTGGGTTCTTGAAGATTATACCAACGTGACATAAGCTCCCTAAAGGTAGAAAAGTTTTGAGTACAAGTCTGATGACGTATTGTACATCTGTTGTCTGAGGAAAAGCCTTGCTAAATGCAAAGTACTAATTACTAGAATGACTATAGAGGGATATACTATTTGGTCATAGCAACCCTCATGGACTAGCCACAGAGTTATAGAGGGGCTGCAATCTACTTTAGCCAAGGGCATGCCCACATTAATGAAATTTCAGGTGCTTGAAGTATTGTAATGGAATATTCCTTAAGATACACAAGCATATGGTATTACGTAGCGTGATATATAATATATACTATATGATGCGTGATAATAAAATATAATGACATAATATATTTTTGAAGAGTTGTAGTATACTTGATCATCTATACTTTTTTCTTCTGATGCCCCCCAAATTTTTTACACCAAAATAATTTGCTTTGCTTTATGCATTTTTGTTAGATTTTAATGTCATGTGAGATTGTAGGTAGATTTTATATGTTTATACATTACAATGAAAATAACTATTTTCTCCATAAAACTCTTGTTATAGTAATGTGCATGTGTGGCCTAAGATCTGGGGAGGAGAGACTTAAGAAGCTCACATAACCACTTAACATTAGCACATTCCTACAATGAATTTTTAAACTTAGGTCACCTTGGAACATAGAGAAAGCCTCACTGTGAGGTATTCAACAGATGGAAGCAGGGATAGAAGAATTAGGGAAACATGGAAACAGCAAGCCCTGAGGAAATGAGGGGCTGCTGATGGGGCAATGATTAGGGAGAGTAGGCTTAAATGAGGGCACCCCTGCTGGGGACTAGGTTCTTTGGATAGCATGATAAATGGCAGAGAAAAGGAAAGGAAAAAGGGAACACAAGAGCTATAGAGGTAAGCTTCTTATACCTTTAAGACTCGTTATTAATCACCTTTAATTGGTGTGCTCTGGGCCCCAACACTCATTCATCTGCTTTGACAGAGTACAATCAGGTTTATAATTTCAGATGGATTTCAAATGTTGATGAGGAAACTGACACCCAAAAAGGTTATATCATTTGGCCATGATGAGAGACTAAGAACTAGCACTATTTTCAATGCTTTTTCCAATATTCAGTGCTGCCTCCTTAAATGGTAGGCCAGGTACTTTAACCCTATTTGTCATGTTTTTTACACTAACAAATAAAGTAATAGAAAGTAGTTAAAACTGATGAGTAGTTAACTTTATTTTGTTATTTATTAAGAGTGGTACTATTCCATTTTTGCTTAGAGGAGAGATGCTTTATTATAAAGAATGAACACTAATGTGGCCTATTGGGTATTGGTAACATCATTTTAGAGGTAGAAAAGACTTAATTGGCCAACAAGTTCAAACTATTCCCAAAAGGAATTCCCAACAAGTGGCTGTCCAGCCTCTGCCTACTAACCTCCAAGAAGAGGGAACACACACCCCTGCCCAGGCAATCCATTCTACTTTTAGACAACTCAAATTATTTTTAAAAGACTTTTTCCCCCTGAAATTAAGGCTAAATGCCCTTTTGCATTTTTCACCAAGTATTTCTGATTCTGCTGCTGGAAACAAACTGAATAAATTAAGTCCTTTTTCTATATGACAGCCTTTCAGATACCTCAAAAAGATCTCATGTCCTCCATTAGTTTTCTTTTCTCCAGGCTAACCATCCCCAATTCCTTTAACTAACCTCACATAACAGAGACTCAAATCTTTGCTCCATTCTTAGTTGTCCTTTGGATGAGATTCAGATCATAAACAGATGTGTATGGTCCAAAAAAAGAGGTGGGACAGTCATATAGTGAGAGAGCAAGATAACTCATGGATATCTGTTACGTGGCATTGGTAACTGAGAATGTTATAGAGGCATGGAAGAAGGTCCACAGAACATTGAGTAGATCTTTGGAGGATTGATGGTAGAACATGGAGTAGAATTACGCTCAACGAGAAGATATAAGGGTTGTGATTTGCATTGCTGGAGGAAATATCCACAAAGACAAGATTATAGATCTATGGCAGTGCTACCCTCAGTATTCAGAATGTTTGCTCTTCCAGTCTTATCCTCTAAATTTATAATTTTGAGCTATCTTGTTATTATATCCTTTTGACATTATCTACCAATTTCAAATATGGATTTGTAGAAAATGTTAGGCACATAAGCAGCATAAGACTTTCTTACTTTGTACAAACATGGATTTAATTTTGTGAATAGAAAGAGGGCTTAAGCATCAGCTTAGTGTAAGTAACTAAGCTTTCTGGATATTATTTTTGTAATGGCATTTGTTTGGCCCAATATTGTATTAACAGATGGAATTAAACAAGATGAAATAAAAAATGAGTCTCTGTTCTGTGCTGCATGATAATTCTATTTTTGTAATACAAAAAGTGCTATCTATTGACATAGGTATCATTTCCTTAATAAGCAATTATTTTCAAAAATTAGCCTTCAGGCTTTTTTTCCCTGTATGCCAATTATTTTAAGATATAGCAAAATTATTTTAATGAGAATCTGGGAGGGGGAGGCCGTAGAACTTTTTATATGAGAAAGTACAATTACCCAGAGTTGTATCTGATATCTTCGGAGAATATGAAACACACACACATATATACACACATGCATATATGTGTGTGTGTATATATATATATATATATATATATATATATATATATATATATATATATGTACAGAGACAGAGAGGAGGCAGAGGCAGAGAGATGACAGAGACAGACGGAGACAGACACAAAGACAGAGACAGGGACAGAGAGACACAAAGAGAGAGAGAAATTTTTGAGTGATGGCTATGAGTATGGCCATTAGCAGCTCTAATGAAGATATCTTAGTATATATTTTTAGAAATATACCCCAAAGAGGTACATAAAAAACATATCCCTCGAGAATAAGAAAGAAAGGGTAGTTACTGATATTTCTGGTTTGTGTTGTTAAAAATTATGCAGAGATCTAGTAAAATCACCATGAATATTGTCTTCTGAAGGGAAACTTTCATCTTTTGCCAAGAGCAACTGATTCAAGATTTATTGTATTTTCTCATAAACTGCTTAGCTTACATAATTTCTTCTCAGAAATAAATAGGTTCATCAAAAGCAACAAAAGCTGAGTTTCTGGGGGCAGAGCCAAGGTGGCGCCTTGAAAATAGGAACTCGCTTAAGCTCTCCCCCAAACCCCTCCAAATACCTGTAAAAATGACTCTAAAGAAATTCTAGAGCTACAGAACCCATGAAACAACAGAGGGAAACAAATGTCCAGCCCAAGACAGCCTGGATGGTTGCTGGGAAGGGTCAATTGCACTGTACTGGGATTATAGCACAGCCCAACATGGGCCAGGCCAGGATAGACCAGGCATGGAATAGACTGGGAAGAGTAGGCCTCAGGGCCCTGAACCACTGCACTGTGGCAGTTACCAGACTTCTCAACTCACAAATGCCAACTGAGCAGGTCAGTGGGAAAACTGCTGGATCTGGGTGAGAGAAGTGAGTAGTCCAGCCCCAGCCTAGGTGTTGGTGCAGGTGGCATGGCAGCAGCAGCAGGAAGCTCCAGTGGCTGCTTCCAGAGCTCCAGCAGCAGTTGTTTTTGGAACCCCTGGCCCACACAGTGGGAGGAATCAAGAGGTGAATAAGAGTGGAAGTACAGGGATTGCTTTGTCACTGAGGCAAGGTTCTCTTGCTTTGCCCTGCTTGGATCTGGGTTGTGATCCTGGTTGGCTGTTCTTGGGGGAGGAGGAGCGCTGGTGCTTGTGATGACTGTGGAGATGGAGTCCTCATAGTTACACTGCAGAAAGGAGTGCTTGCATTCACAGACCAGAGCACAGTCCAGGAGAGGAGCATCATACCACCTCAGAATAGAAGTAGCTCTGAAAACCGCAGCCCCAAACCCCTGAAGCTTGGGACAAAGCACTCTCCACTCTGAAAACAGTCACACCCTGACCAAAAGCTCAAAGGTCAAGTAATTGGCTAGGAAAATGAGCAAGCAGCACAAAAGGATTCAGAGTCAGACTATAGAATCGTTTTTTGGTGACAAGATCAAAACATACAGCCAGAAGAAGTCAACAAAGTCAAAGACCCTGCATTGAAAGGCTCCAAGAAAAATATGAATTGGTCCCAGACCATGGAAGCACTCAAAAAAGATTTGGAAATGCAAGTAAGAGAAATCAAGGAAAAATTGGGAAGAGAAATGAAGGTGATGCAAGAAAATCATGAAAAACAAGTCAACCACTTGCTAAAGGAGACCCAAAAAAATACTGAAGAAAATAACACCTTAAAAAATAGACTAACCCAAATGGCAAAAGAGCTCCAAAAAGCCAATGAGGAGAAGAATGCCTTGAAAGGCAGAATTAGCCAAATGGAAAAGGAGGTCCAAAAGACAACTGAATAAAATACCAATTTAAAATTGGAATGGAGCAAGTTGAAGCTAGTGACTTTATGAGAAATCAAGAAATTATAAAACAGAACCAAAAGAATTAGAAAATGGAAGACAATGTGAAATATCTTATTGGAAAAAACCACTGACCTGGAGAGATAACCAGGAGAGATAATTTAAAAATTATTGGACTACCTGAAAGCCATGATCAAAAAAGGAGGCTAGGAAATTATCAAGGAAAACTGGCCTGATATTCTAGAACCAGAAAGTAAAATAAAAATTGAAAGAATCTACCAATTGCCTCTTGAAAAAGATCCCCAAAAGAAAACTCATAGGAATATTGTAGCCAAATTCCAGAATGCCCAGGTCAAGGAGAAAATATTGCAAGCAGCCAGAAAGAAACAATTCGAGTATTATGGAAACACAACCAGGATAACAGAAGATCTAGCAGCCTCTACATTAAGGGATTGAAGGGTTTGGAATATGATATTCCGGAGGTCAAAGAAGCTAGCATTAAAACCAAGAATCACCTACCCAGAAAAATTGAGTATAATACTCTAGGGCAAAATATGGATTTTCAATAAAATAGAGGACTTTCAAACATTCTCAGTGAAAGGAACAGAGCTGAATAGAAAATCTGACTTTCAAAAACAAGAAATCAAGAGAAGCATGGAAAGGTAAACAGGAAAGAGAAATCATGAAGGACTTATGAAAGTTGAACTGTTTTGTTTACATTCCTACATGGAAAGATGGTATTTGTAACTCATAAACCTTTCT
Organism: Trichosurus vulpecula; assembly: GCF_011100635.1. Lineage (NCBI taxonomy): Eukaryota > Metazoa > Chordata > Mammalia > Diprotodontia > Phalangeridae > Trichosurus > Trichosurus vulpecula. The sequence continues at coordinate 97,223,828 of NC_050578.1, read as the reverse complement.
CAGTATTAGGGTAGTTGAAGGGAATATACATATACATATATGTATATATATATATATATATATATACAGAGGGCATAGGGTGAGTTGTATATGAAAGGATGATATTTGAAAAATAAAATTAAGGGATGAGAGAGGAATATGTTGGGAGAAGGAGAAAGGGAGAGATAGAAGGGGGTAAATTATCTCACATAAAAGCGGCAAGAAAAAGCTATCATAATGGAAGGGAAGAGGGGGCAGGTGAGGGGGAATGAGTGAATCTTGCCCTCATCAGATTTGGCTTAAGGAGGGAATAACACACACTCAATTGGGTATTTTACAGGCAAGTAGAGGGAAAGGGGATGGGAGTGTATGATAGAAGGGAGGGCAGATTGGGGGAGGAGGTAGTCAAAAGCAAACACCTTTGAAAAGGGACAGGGTCAAAGGAGAAAAGTGAATAAATGGGGACAGGATAGGATGGAGGGAAATACAGTTAGTCTTTCACAACATGACTATTATGGAAGCATTTGGCATAATGATACATTTGTGGCCTATGTTGAATTGCTTGCCTTCTCAAGGAGGTTGGGTGGGGAGGGAAGAAAGGAGAGAATTTGGAACTCAAAGGCATAGGATGAAAAAGGCATTTAGCAGTGATGTTATAATGGAGAAGAAATGAATTTCAGAAGGTTTCACTTTTTTTCTGAGAGGCAATTTCATGTAAGAAATAACTAGAATTCTGGAGTTAGATCAGTTGAACCTGATGATTCATCCACTGGATACCAAAGACAAATAAGTTTCCTAAACTGCAGAATTCTAAGTTGTTTTTAGAGTTGAAGAAGAAAAGCCACAAGAAATGGGAAATGTTCTGATCAAATAAATAAAGGAAAATCAGAAATTGGAAAACATATATTGAATGACACCCAATTTCACCTAAAATATCAGCAGTCTGACCACCTGATCACCAGCAATTTCACATATTTATATGCATATATGTATTTATTTCCCATTATAATATCACTGCTACTCCTTTGTTATAGTCATCAAGAATTATTTTTATATGATTCCAAGTATAAAATGATCTATGTAAAGCAGTTTATAAAAAGCTTATTGACTAACTAAAGTGCTATGTAAAATCAGTATCATCATCATCATCATCATTTTAAGCCAGGATTTATTGTTTTTGGAAAATCATGCCTTTTTCATCCTATGCCTTCTTCTAGCACTCCATTGGGTCTGTGATATTAATGATGTGAGTAGCTCCTCCAGTGGTGCAGACTGTGACCCTTCATGCCAGCCTGGCCTACGTGCCTCTCCTCAACATCTTCCCATAATTTTACCCCATGGGGACCACCCAATACATTTGAAAGATGCTCTCCTATTCTTTTTCTGTTACATGAATAATGATAGAGTATGTGATCAGTTCATGCTTCTGAAGGAAATGAAGACATCTGTAATGATTTATGAATATCCATGAGTACATTTTCTGTACTCATATGTTTAGTTTTATTGATGCATTGGATAATTATATTCAAAGGTGCATGAGCTCTTCAAATCTTAAGGTTGATACATTTGTATTAGGATCCAGGTCCCTTTGTCTACTGCCACATAACCAACATAGCACCTAACAGTCAAGGACCACCTGGAAGTCAGGATGTTTTTAGGGAGAGTAGTCACATATTTATCTTCATTTCCCCTGTATTAGACAAAGACAAGGACGTAGCAATTGGCATTGAGACAGATTGCACATGTACCCTTCCTGAATGAATAGATATACTGACTAGCAGTTTGCATGCTTTCAACAAACTCTGTAGTTAACATCAGTTTAGTTTGAATCTTTGTTACCTAAAACTCTCGATCTAACTAGGAAAATAACCATAGTATTTGATAGTGAATAGTAAAAAAAAAAAAATAAAGCAGCTATGTTTCATTCTTTAAAGAGCTTTGCATGAGTGCTGTTTAGTGTTTATTTCTTGAATTAGTTTTATACTGCAATGCTCCTTGGATAGTTTAAAATGTCCTGTCACTTGTTAATTTGTCCAAGGCTGCTTATATATTAAAAATAATTCCTATGAAGGTCTGATAGAAAGGTTATTTGATTTTGACAATAATGTTAAAATCAATTCCTAGTTTTCCTTCAGAAGTGAAAGTTTTTAGATAAGAAGCCCAAATGAATAGTTTCCTGAAAAAAGGAAGAAGGATAGACTAATTAATAATCAACTTTTGACCCTTGAATGTCCCCTTGAAACTTTTCCTAATGTTCATTCATTTTGTTGTTTACCTCCTAACATGTTGTTATGTCTCATGTTTTTAAATTTCACTTATTAATTGCTTTCACTATCTCATGATTTCCTTAATCTGTTATGGTCAGACTCTGAATCCCCCACTAACATTAAGTATAACTTTTATATTTGATATTGAATTTTTAATTAGGCTAGTGTAAAGAGTTTAATTAATGCACAATCCACACCAACAGCAAACACAACACAAATATACACAGAACAAATATTGAGCATCTCCTTTATGATATCACCTCATTTGCTGAGCTAAGTTTTTCAGGGAACAGGCAAATCTTAGCACATGCCATACTGTTTCATTTTGGAGCCATGTCTGTTTTTCACATCTACCTACTCCTGTGCAATTTATGTTAAAATCTTTGCATTCAAAATGTCTTATTTGTTCAGCTTGTAAAGAGTAACTCAGGTTTGAAGCCAGTAAATAGATGAAGATGTGGCATAAGGAACTAAATGTAGATACCAGCTTATGGAATATAAATGGATAACAATAAGAACTGTCCATCTTGAGAAAGATCATGGTTGAAGGGAACATTGGAGATTAGGAGAGGGGACAATGTAGAGAGCATTTGAAGGTTCTTAGGTGTCGTTTTTTAAGAGTAGGAGCTTTATCTCTGCAGGGTGAAATGAGGGAAGTCATTTTTATATACTGCTCTCTTTGCTGCCCATAAATGGTTTGGGATCATTTCAGTGGCCTAGTTGGATAATTCTCTTTGTATCAAGTATTTCCTCATCTGTGAAATGGGCAAAATGATACTTGAGCATCCTAAATCTATTATGAGGAAAAGTCTTTATAAACTTCGCAGCATAATGATGCAGTGGTTACAAATTGGATGACTCTCTTTCCCTTCCTAAATAGGCAGTCTTCCTCACTTCTATCATTCTCCTGTCTGCCTAATTGTATCTTATATCATATGCCTTTTACCTATTGTTATCAAATGTCTACATTTATGATTATACTTGACATGACTCTGGAAGGAAATGCAGTGTCCACAATTTTGGATTAAGTTTAGATTTTGAGAAGAGAATCAGCTCATCAGTGTTCAATTATGAGGGCTAAAATACCAAGAGATCAATTTTGAGAGAATTTTAAGATCATTTGAGTTGGAGGATTGGTAATGAAATTAATATATGTTTGAACTATAATTCTGAAAATTTAAGTGCAAAGTTAGGTATTGACTGGAAGATGTTTTCAATTGAGGTGAATAAGTTTTTACTTCAATGCATATATCATTCTTCAACAAGATAATAGAACATTACATGCGAGGTATTTCTTTAATTTGATCACATGGCAATGTCAAAGCAGCATAAAGTACAAATGCTTGCTGAATTGAAATGACTAATAAATTGCAAATTTGGCTTTTTTTTTCAAGTCATTTTTATGCACCAAAGAGTAGAACGTTCATTCCATTTTGCTTCATTATCTTCTCCTACAAGGGAATGTGCCATCTTCATCTCACTTTCTTTTTTCCAAGAAAATAGCCAATATAGTGGAAAACATGCTAGATTAGGAACCAAAATATGTGGACTCTAGTTTGAACATAACCCTTGACTAGCCTATGTGATCTAGGCCAAGTCATTTTGATTTTTAAGCCTCATTTGTTAAAAAAAAATATATGAATGATAGCAATATCTGCATTGCCTGTTTTACTGGAGTGTTGTAAGGAACAAATGCATAGATAAAATGAGAAATAGTGTAACACTTCATAGTAAAAATTTCAATTCAGATAAAAAACAACAACAGAGCCCAAGGTAGGAAGCATTGGTAGACAGGCTCAATAGAGAAGTTGAAGGATGTGCTATTGTTTTAGGACTATACTACAAACTGCAGAAGGATGAAATAGATGAGAATCTAGAGTTTTGGAGAAGTAGATCACCAATTCGATGTGGAGATATGATTATAGTACTGGTTGAGGATTTCATTTATGTACTGGAGCATTCTCAGTTTCTCCCGGTGTCTGTGTCTGTCTCTCTCTCTTTCTTGGTAAACATCTTTAAAATCTTTTGAAAAGACTAAGACCAAAGAAATTTCATAAAAATGGAAAAAAACAATTTGCTACCAAAATTTTATTATTAGAAATATCTTATTCTATTTTAATAATTATGGGAAATAAAACATGCAACTATCAGAACATTTTTATCCACTGGAATATTAGATTATGCAAACAACAAAACCACCACCAAAATTAAATTTAAAAAACTCATAAGAATTCTTTTGTTCTTTACTAAAACAAGCCCTTTCATTTCATAAAATATACATTTAAATTGTACAGCTGAAAGTGTCATTTTTTTCTCTTTATGACAAGTTTTTCTCATACCTGCCCTCCTGTAATAAAGATATAAGGAAATATTTGTCTCTATTCCTACTTTCTCTTGCAAATAGACTTCGAAGCTGCTGGATTCATCAATCTTTCGGTGGCTCTGAGTTGCCAGTTAACAAGTTACAAGACCATCATAGCACAGCCAAAGAGGAGGGCACTCTGTAGCCTCCAAACTTTTCCAGAGGATGTTCTGCACCAAGCTGAAAGACCTTAAGATTACTGGAGAATGCCCTTTCTCTTTACTGACTCAAGACCATGTCTCGGAAGAACATGAAGAGGAATGTGCAGGGCGACCTGATAGTTCTAAGGCGGCTCTACCCGTGTGCCGGGAAGTTACTGAGAAACACGTCGGTGCAAATCTTCCTCAAAGAAAGACCAGTCGAAGCCGAGTGTATCTGCACACTTTAGCAGAGAGCATTTGCAAACTGATCTTCCCTGAGGTAAACAGTGACACTTTGGCAATATTTAACCCTTTAATTTCTGCCTGTGAAAGTTGACTGGGATGATTGTGAATTCATTTAAAAATCAATCCATAACCATCATTTTACAAAAATGAAACTCATTTTTTTCTCTTACTGCTAACCTATTTCTTACTGCTAAAATATAATTTTTTGAAGCTTCCTTCTTTCAGCAGCTCCAAGGAGCAGAATGTGGGCCCTGCAGGGCTGAGGATTTTCAAAAACAGCTTCTCTACCCTCTCTGATTATATATTTGGTTTGATTGGAGACTGCCTAATCTAAAGTCAGTTACCCTAGTCACTAACCCATAATAGCTTCTGGCTCTTGTCACTTCCTTGATTATATATGGGAGATGCCCTGCATAGTGACATATTGAGGTCTTAGTAACTGTGACATCTCCACTTCTGTGGAATGCCTGGAAATACAGAATTCTGCTGAGACCTTCAAGTATCTCAATAGCCAAGTGGAAATGCAGAGAGTGTTTCAGCTTCCTCCAGGGTATATAGTGCATGGGGGATGGAGTGAGGATGGCCCAAAGGATTATAGCATCATACATCTAGAACTCAAAGGGACTTGTAGATCTCATACACCATTTAGTCCAACATTCTCATGTTATAGATTAAGAAACTGAAGCCCAGACAGGTTAAATAACTTGCCCAAATTCACACAAATTGTATCAGAGGTCTGATTTGCAACTAGATCTTCTGACTCCAGAGCCAATACTTTTCCAACACTCATTATTTTTCTCCTCATGGAAATTCACATGGCATTTCCCTTCACAGGTTTATACAAGACGTTGACAAGGCCCAATCTCTAACCTGGACAAAAAACCAACTTCTTACATTCATATTGATTATCATTCCTTTATTCACCCACTTTTTGTGACCAGATTCAAATACTCAAATGGATCTGTGATCTCATCAATCTGAATATCCCTCCAGTGATGTAGATCTCATCTTACCTCTACCTGTTCATCTTGTAATAATGATGACAGTGGTGATGGCAATGATGATGTACCAGGTACTGCGCTAAATTTTTTACAAATATTATCTCATTTGATCCTCACAACAACCCTGGGAAGTAGGTACTGTTATTATCCACATTTTACAGTTGAGGAGAGTGAGGCAAACAGAGGTTATGTGACTTGCCCAGAGTCACAAAGCTAGTGTCTGAGGCTGGATTAGAACTCAAGACTTACTGACTCTAGGCCTACTGCTCTATCCACAGTCCAACCTAGTTGCCTTGTCCTATATGGTTCTTCTCTTTGTCCTCCTACAAGTTCACCCCAGGAGATCTACCTAACTTGTGGGGACCATTGTCATTTTCTTTAGACATTGTGGGGAGGAACCAGAGGAGCACACAGGCTACCCAGCCTGCCCATCTTATATGTCAATCCTACATTTCTTTAATGATGTCCTTTATTCTGATTATTCTTCATGTTACCTTCTGATTCGTCTTCATACCTCCCTTTTGTTATGGATTGTGTCCTGCTTATGCCCATGATACACTAGAATAGTACCTCAGAAAAAATAACACTGGAAGGGATCTAAGAGATCATCCAATCCAAATTCTTCATTTGACAGCAAAGGAAACTAAATTTCAGAACAGCTGCAGTCTGTTCAAAATCACACATCTTGTTCCTAAGAGGATGTAACCAGTCTAGGCACTGTGGTAAATATACAAAAAGGAAAGTATATGATATAGCCCTGCCTCTAAAGCTCTTAGTTTGAGAAATAAGTGTATGAAATATTTACATAATAATAATGTAATACCTAGCATTTACAGATTGCATTGAAGTTTGGAAAGTGCCTCCTTTGATCATCACCATGACTGTGTGAAGTAGATACTATGATTATCCCTATCATTAAGAAAGGTGGTGATAAATGAAAGAGGTGACAAGGGTTACACAGCCAGTAAGTTCTGAATTCAAGTTTTCCTGATGTAATAACAATATTGCTAGCAGCTGCTGTAGAGGTGAAAAACCAAGAAGACCAACAATAAGAGCACACAGAAGGGTTGCTAGGTTCTTTGATCTGCTTTTCTAAGGAAAGCAACTTTAAGGGGTTAACAATCTCACTTTAATTAAATGAAGATATACATATATATATATATATATATATATGTATATACATATCTCATTCACTTAGTTCAGGGAAAAAGTCAGCACCCTGAACTAAACAGCAAATGCAAACAGAAAATATAAACAGATCAACAAACAGGCTTTTGTTTGATCATAGCAATACATGCATAGTTATCAGAAAGAAAAACACCACCATCTGGGTTTTCAAAGCCTGGGGAGCTCTTTCAATGGTTACCCAGAGTCTCATCACCAACACTCTTTCGATGAGTGTGCCCCCCAAAAGCAAAATGCCAACCTCAGAGCTCTTATACCCTGTTTGGGGCCCTGAGGGCTCAGAGCCTACTTAGAATTTAGGGAGTGAGAAAGTTCTTCAATCACTGGCATCATATATATTATTCCCAATCAAAGATTGCCTTAGTGCTGAGAAGCACTCAAAACAAAGACAAGAAATGGGTCCCATTTTGTTTGCCATTACATTTGAAAGGCAAGACTCATCAACGGTACTTGATTACCTCAGTGCTGAGAAACAAAAGACAAAAGGGTCCCACTTTACCTGCCCCATTCAAACAAAGGCAAGACTCATTAAAGGCATCTGATGGCCTTAGCATTCCAAATGAGAACAGCAAAAAAGTCCCAACCACCATACCACTAATATACCTTATGACTTTGTGTCAAAATGAGTGATACAGACAATAAATGTTATAGGAATTCAAGTAGCTCTGGGGAAAGATATATGGAATTATGATGATGGTGGTGGTGGTGGTACAACTGGCATTTATATAGCACTTTAAAGTTCATAAATTCCTTTGACTTCTTTAGAAAATATGGCTCTCTGACTTGCCTAAGGTAGTGTAGTTGACAAGTGTCAGAGGCTTGACTTGAATCTAATTCTTCCTGATTTGCAAGTCTACTTACTCTCTGTGCTGTTGCCTCTCCTAAGAAAGTGCCTGGAGCTGGGAGAGGAAAGATTCAGATATCAACAACTCACATTTGGATCATGCTTTAAGCTTTTTAGAGTGCTTTCCTCAAACCAACCTGTGAGTGTGATAGATAGTTTAAATATCATCTTCATTTTAGATGTAAAGAGAACGAAAGCACAGGGAATTTAAATGACTCACTCATAGTCATTCAATTTGATAAAACCCTGTAGTGAAGATTAGAAAACAGTTCACTGTGAATTCCAAGTTCAATGCTTTTTCTGCCACACCATGCTGGAGAGATATGGCTCCTCTAATTTTCCCAGGCAGAGAATGAGAGAAGGCATGGGGAGACTATATGAATATGAACAACTCTTCATTACAGAAGTTAAGGACAGAGACAGTGTTAGTATTCAAATGTTGCTTAGTCCTTATCGTTTAGTACTTACTGATCTATGATTTCATTGGTGTCTAAATTGTAACCCACCTATGCCTTAATAGACAATCTTCTTGAGTTTTCTGCCTGAAAAAATTCAACTACTTATGGCCCACTTTCTGGGGGCCAGCTGCTTCAAACCTCCTTGGCAGATTAGTCTTTAGACAACAGACAGTGTGACTGGCCCCTTACTTGATTCCTTTTCCCTTTGATAGCCTCCAATGGAGCTTATACTCTGCTAGTGTGTCAATGGAGGTCCCAGGGTCACCTCCATGTCATGATGAGGTATGGCAGTAGGACTTTGGTAGAGATATTTCTTATTAAGTATAACCCAAAAATGCATTAGAGGAGATGGTTTTTATTTTGTTTTGTTTTCTAGAATATGTTCCCCAGTGGGAGTTTTCGGTGCCCCAAAGTTTCTTGCTGGCACTGGTATTTTCTTAGAACAAATTGAGTTTCTTTTTCTTCAGATTCCCCTTTTCTTTTTTTCCCTACAAAGTCATTATTGCCTAATCTATGAGAGAATTTTCATAAGCATTATTAGGAATATAACAGAAATATCCAGTCATTTCCATAAGGAACTCACAGTCCAGATGGGAAAGAAAAGCCCAACATATGTGAAATGTTTAGCAATACAAAATTATAAGGAGCTAAGTGTTGCCAACCATAAATTCAATAGTATCTCATAGGTTCTAAGAATTGAAGGAGACTTCAAGGACCATGTTTCTCAACGATACCTTAAGTATACCTTTTACAAATTGTCATTCAGCCTCTGCTTGAAGAATTCTCACTACTTACTATTTCCCTAAAACTGCTCATTTGACTTTGGAATAAACCTAATTGTTGCAAAGCTCTTCTATGTATGGCAATTTGAGACAGAGAGGGAGAGGGAGAGAGAGAGGGAGAGAGAGGGGGAGAGAGAGAGAGAGAGAGAGAGAGAGAGAGAGAGAGAGAGAGAGAGAGAGAGAGAGAGAGAGAGAGAGAGAGAATATCCAAGACTGATTTTTAAGGTAGAATTTGACAGAATTTGGTGACAGAATTGATCAAGAAGATAAAGGATATGAAAGAACCAAAGATAATTCCCAATGTTTCTATCATGGCAGACTGGGATAATGGTGGCAATTTTTATAGGATTGTAGAAGGTCGTAAGTGGAACCAGTTTAGTACAGCTTTTTGAGGGGTGGTTCAAGATGAAGAGTTTGGTTTGAGCCAGGTGGATGTGGATAGGACATCCAAGTGAAGATAGGGAGATAACATCAAATGATAACTCAGAACTAAATTTAAAAAGACTATATCAGAAATTTTTATTTTGGACCTGAGCCAGCTTCACTTTGGAGGCAGAGGCAGAAGAAGGATAATGGATCCATCCCTGAGAACAAAGTCTGTAGGACACAATATGCATCCATGTTTTACTGGTCTTTCATGATGTTAAAACACACACACACACACACTCACACACATGCATGCGCACGCACAGAAAATGAGCACCAGCTTCTATAGTAGAAATTGATTCCATTTGTTGCTAAAATAGTACTATTTGTGTTTCATCTTATGAGAATGGCATGGTTCGTTTATTTTTATTTATACCCTCACTTGAATTGACATTTTAGAAAGGATTTCTAAACTTTTTTTTTCTATTTATAGTATGAAAGATTGTATCTTGCACTTCAGAGAACATTAACAAAGCATAAAATACAAGAAAGGAGGTAAGTTTAAAACATTTTTAACATAAAGAAACAAAAATGAACTAGTACTTGAGTTGGTGGAAATCAAAGCTCGTAACACAAAATGGAAAGAATCCCCATTGTTCGAACTGTTACTGGAGTCATTGTGTTCTATGCATAAAAAAAGCAAACGAAACAAACTGAGAAAATTCTGGTAATAACCTTGATTGTCAGTCACTCTTGGGGATGGTTATTCTGGATATTCAGATATTCTGGATAGCCAAAGATTAAAATTATAAGGGTTGTGCCTTTTTTCTTCATTTTAATGGAAGGTTTTTGAAAAGATAATATCCTTGCCCTCCTGTCTTTTATGGAGTATATCAAGCACAATCACGCACTGAAATATTCTTTAGTTGTAACTACAGATAGTATATTTAGAGCTATTATTTATACTATAATTATCATATAAGCAGCTGTTTGCCCACCTCACTCCCACCCCCCACATATGCAGAGTAAATACAGCCTGATCATCATAACTCAGCAGTATAAAGTGCTTGATTTAATATAATTTGGTGAGTTAGGTAGAATGCAGTTATTACTATGCCCATTTTCAAAGAAGGAAACCAGGGCTAAGCAAAATTAGGGGGCTTGCTTCTTTTTACATGAATAATGTATGATAAAGCCAGGATTCAAAATCAGTTCTTGACTCCAGGTACAGCCCTTGTTCCACTAGACCATACGTTGAGGTATTTTGCCATCAACTGATTCCCTTTCCTGGAAAGACTGTAGTTATCTAACTTTCTGTCCATCCCTAATTTTCTCTCTGTGGCCAGTGGCTGCATCTTCTCATACCCATGGAAAAGAATCAAAACATATATTTAGGCTCCACAGTAACCAACCCATGAACCAGCAACCCCATTTTGATATATTGATCAAAAGCTTCCAGGCCCAATAAGTATGCCTTGAAAGAGTAACCAGGAGGCTACAGAGAAGCATGATTGCGTAAAGCAAAATCATGCTTCCCCCTCTATAGTAAAAAGATTACCCACTGGCCTGAAGTCTTTGTTCAGCTTCCTCCCGTAGGTCAGCTCTGCTACTGGCAGCTCCTGCTTCAGCTGTGGCTGTAGTTGTAGCAGCCTCTGGCTCCAACGGGAGCTGCTTTTAACCATCCAGCTTCTGCGGGGGTGTAAGGTACGCCAGGGAAAGCACAGGTTCTTTCAATCTGCTTAAGCAAGGTGAAGGGGTTGACCGGGAAAGCACAGGTTCTTTCCATCAGCTTAAGCAAGGGAAGCAAGGTGAAGGGGCCGACAAGCTTACTCCAGTCCAACATACAAACAGCATTCAGTTCAGGGGGAAACTACTTGGAAATTATCACTCCTGTGAATGATCTCCATCACTCTTTTCTGTTTCAGATTTTTTTTAATATGGAGAAAAAAAGGTTTATTGGATACCTTCTGTTTTTACATGACAATCATTTTCCAATCCACCCAATTAGCTCTTATTTCTTTTCTATATTTTACTGTGTCTTCTAAGTTTTTCTGCCTTGATGGGTGAAATTGTCAATGCCAGAGCAAAACAAAACTAGAACCAGAACCAGAAACAAAACCAGAAACAGCATCAATAACATAGGAACCAATGAGTATATATTGAGTTCACCAGTAAGGAAGCTCTTCATTCACTAGTGGAGCCTCCCCAAAGGAACAAAAGGACAGAGCTTATATAGGTTTTAATTAGGTGGGAGGTAAATTGGATAAGGGGCACCTCTTGATTGGACAAGCCTTGTTACTGGGTCTTTGAGGATAAGATTGGGGGTGTGTAAATGGAAAGGCTCTTGTTTGAGTTAGCTATTTCTCATGACCCTGCCCTAATAGATAGGACTGTTCTGGATACTTGATGTTTCAACAGTAAGGAAGGTCATAGGCAAGAGCAGGGACAGTAATACAAACAAGGTCAGAGAAAAAATAAAGGGACTGCAGACAAAATGGAGTAGCTTCAATTTTCTCAGCTACAAACACCTATATAAGAAAAAGACTAGTTATTTTTAGGCATTGCTAGTTCATCAAATACTTTCTATGTGATTAATGACAAATTTTTGTTTGTTATTTTGGTTCATAACATCTCATTAAAGAGCTTCCCTGTTCCCATTTTACTACTTGTGGATCTAGAATTATCTGGAAAGCCTAAGAATCTAAGAGGGCTCAATTTTGGAAATGGGAGGTTTTACTCTAAATGCACTAGCCATGAGTGGGGTATGTTTTGTGAATTATCTATGACCACTTTCCTTCCATTGACAAGTTTCTGGTCAGTAGTAGGACCAAATCATAAGTGAGAATCAAAATTGTGGGCCATTCAAAGACAATGGAGAGAAACATGGAGACATGCATATAATCAATGAAAATTTGCACACAAGTGGTACCTTTAAAGATATGGCTAGAAAGGGGATGGTTTTGCAAAAACCTAGGAAGATTTATATGAACTGATACAAAGTAAAGTAAGCAGAACCAGAGAACAATGTAGATGGAGCAATATTGTAACAGTAATCAACTGTAAAAGACTTAACAACTCTGATAAACACAATGATCCATGTTAATTCCAAAGGATTCACAATGAAAAATGCTGTCCTCCTCTAGATAAAGAACTGAGGGACTCTGATTACAGAGTAAGCAAATTTTTTTCCTTGCTTTTTTTTGCAACCAAAGCTAATGTGGAAATATGTTTTGCATGACTTTGTATGTATAATAGGTATCATATTTCTTGCCTTCTCAATGGGTGAGGGAGGGAACTTAGGGAAGGAAAGAATTTAGAACTAAAAATAAAAAGAAAAAATGAAGAGTACAAACTCTGTTTGGGCACAGCCTATATTTAGACAGCAGTCTTCCTATTGCTTGAAGTCATCAGTATGAAAATCAGTATAAAAATAAATTACTATACTGTACTGTGTAACTCACCACCCCTCAGAGGCTAATAAGGCTATGTAGGCATGTTTTTTTACTAATGTTAAATGACCTCAAGCTATTGTGCTATTTTTGAGTTTTCATGACTACTTCTTATGATCTTTCTCTTTACTATAAGTCAAGTCAAAAAGCATTTATTAAGTACCCACTACATGCCAGACATTGTGCCAAGTGCTAGGAATACAAAGAGATGGGAGGAAACTTTCCTATGTTCAAAGAGACAACCTACATACAACTATGTATAAACAAGATATACACAGGTTAAATTGGGGGGAATCTCAGAGAAAATACACTAAGAATAAGGATGACTAGGAAATGTCTCTTGCAGAAGGTGGGACTTCAGCTGAGACTCAAAGGAAGCCAGGAAAATTGGGAGGCAGAGATGAGCAGAGAGCTTTAGGCATGATGGACAGCCAGTGAAAATTCCTGAAGAATAATAGCAGGAATATATATGTATATATATATACACACACACACACACATATACATATGTGTATGTGTATGTATATATGCATATGTGTTATATACATATATATGTTATATAATAGTAGCTTTATAAAGCACTTTAAGTGATCTAGCAAGCTCCTAGAGAGCGGAGATTGTTTTTTGCCTTTCTCTGTACCTCCAGCACTTAGTTCATTGCCTGGAGCATAGTTAGCATAGAGGACAATACATGCTAATTATCTGGCTGATTTTATAAATATTATCTCATTTGGTCCTCACAATAATCCCACAGAGGTAGGTACTATTATTATATCTGCATTTTACAAATCAGGAAACTGAGGCAGAAAGAGACAAGGCAACTTCCCCATGGTTCCATAGATAGTAAGTCCCAACTGCAGATCCAGAGCTTTATACATTGCAATACTTAGATGTGACCTATTTGACTATTTATGGATGCAAGGTTATTTGGAAAACTGAAGAATTCAAGAAAAATGGATTCTGGAAATGTAAATTTTTATTATAAATGTAATCAATGCTCACTAGCCATAAGCAGGAAAAGTGTTTTGTGAATAGTCCATGACTACTGACCAGTTGGATCCCAGGGTGCTTATAATAAAATTAAATAACTTCTTGCTGTTGTCAAAGCTACTGCTTTAGTCCGGTCTTTTTTTTTCATAATTTTTTTGGAGGGGGGAAGGCAGGGCAATTAGGGTTAAGGTCACACAGCTAGTAAGTGTGTCAAGTGTCTGAGGTTGGATTTGAACTCAGGTCCTCCTGGCTCCAGGGCTGGTATTCTACTCACCCAGCACCTAACTGCCCGTTAGTCCTATCTTCTAATCAGTTGTGGACTGAGAAAACAAGTAAGGTATGATGTAAGGCCTGAAAGTCTCTGGTGTGAGAGAAGTTCATGGACTTCTTAGGACTTTATGACATCTGTCTTTACTGTCTAAAGATCTGTTTGGTTTACTTTCCATCTGGTCTCAAATATTCTCTGAATTGAGTTTGCCAGAGGGTGTTACTGTGGGTGTAGGAATAACACAAACATAGCACGTACAAAAGGAGAAAAGCTAGAGTGACTGTTTTCTGTTATGTTTGCAATTGTCTATGCTTCTAATATCATGGGTGCTGAAAGCTTAATGGGACTCATGTTTTTGTTTTTTGTTCACATACTACCTTCAGTCTATAAAAGATACTGATTTTGCATGAATGACAGAGGAAGCAAATATAAGAACACATTAACATAGAGAAATACAACCTATCGTTTTGTGGTACATAGACATAATTCAGAGATAAAATACCTGATACATGCCATTATGGGTAAGGATATACTCTTTACCTTGTGTAAAGGTTGTGGGAAACATGTCCATGACATTTCAACATAATGTATAAAGGAATTTTTCTCATGAGACATTTATGTCTATAAACTCTACCCATGTACCAATTGTCATTGAAAGTGGTCCAAAGTTGCTAAAAATATACCTATTTCAAAATGTGTGTCAATCTGCTCAATTGCAATTAGGATTTGGAATATAATTTAAAATTCTTTAGAACTATACCACATTTGGCCAAAATTAGTCAACTCATTAGCTAACCCTAAAACACAGAGAATCAAACATGAAATGCCAACAGGGCAAGTACCTGTCCATAAAAAAATATGAGACTAGAACTTGGATGAGTCACTAAATAACTCTGTGCCTCAATTTCCTCATCTATAAGATGAGAATGATACTAATGCTCGTACTACCTACCTTTCAGACTCATTTTGGGAAAATCTTTCTACAAATTTTAAAGTGACATTAATTTCTATAATAGCAATTATGTGCAGTCATTAATATTTAATAAAATTCAAAACATCAGACTTTAGTAGAAACAGAGATTAGAAAACATCCCACTAAGTCTCTCAAGCCTGAAAAAGAATGAGATTATGGATTTTATCAAGGAAAGTAACAAAATTAGCAAAGACTAAATAACCTAGAGAATGACGCAGCAGATTTTCAAATTTGGAATCAAAGGACATGAATTCCAGACCGCACTGTCCCATACTATTTGTATGCCTTTAAGGCAGTCAGTGCCTCCAGGATTCATATTCCTTATCTCTAAAATGAGGAGTTAAACTAGATGCAATTTGAAGTACCTTTCTACATAAAAGTCTATGATTCTATAATTAGATTATATCTCTTTGCTTAGTCAAAAATTTAAATTCTAGATAGGCTTCTTCTTGTCACTTGCCACTCTTTGAGAACACCATTCTTCTAAGTATTCATGGGGTACAAAGCTGATTTTATTAGCTTAAGAAAAAACACACTTTGTTGTAGCAACTTGACTATTGTGCAAATAAGTTTAATGAGAAGTTATAAGTAGAAGATATATCAGATTCCATACCATCTGGGGGAGGGAGAGGGGGAAGGGGGAGGAAGAAAATCTGGAACTCAAAATCATGCAGAACTGAGTGTTGTAAACTAAAAATAAAAAATTTTAATTTAATAAAAAAAGAAAAAACACACTTAAAGTTTGTTCTACTAAAATAGTACAGAGCAGTCGTTCTTATAATTGTTATCTGTTGTTCTGGATTATCTATACTACTATACTATTTCTTTCCACTAATCTGGATAATAAAATGACCCTATACAAAAAGACAAAAAGTTACTTTGCATTTTTTCTTCTCCTTGTTCTTTTCTTTATAGAATAATCAGTTTTATCATTCATTTGCTAGTTTCTAATTTATGTTGTTGTGATCTTTTTCAGGAAATCATTGGAAAAAGAGGATTTTGAAAAATTCATTATAGATCAAGCAAATGCAGCAGGTAATAGAATTACATCTAAATTGATATTAAGTGTCTTGGAAAAATAATTATTGAATCTTTAAATCTTAGAGCTGGGAAGTATCCAAAGATCATCCAGTTAAAATATTGTAATCGTCAAGAACTGGTACATTCTAACAAAAGAGACTAGATCTATATAAAGCAAAGGTTTCCACATTCTACTGTATTGTTACACTTGAAGTATTTTTTCCCATTTATGTTATTTATCTGCCAGGAACTAGAAAAGTAATGTCTAGGAAGCAGTCATTGAAAGATAATCACAGACTTTGATCTCGGAAGATGACCGGGGTCACTTAATTTGCTAATAGCCAATTAATGTTTGAATAAAGAAAACTCTTTGCAGTTAGGAAGAGGGAAAGGGGAGTTTGCTGTAGAAGCAAAATTGAGATTTAAAGTAAAATGAAAACAGTGTAAAAATATCTATATATAAATCAATAGGTACATGTGTATGTGTGTACATATACATATACATACACATACATCTATGCATTGTGATCTGTAATATGTATGTATTCTATATGTGTGTATATATATATGTATATATTCTATATAATCTGTGATTTCATTGGCATAGGGAACTTTTCTTTTTTTGTTTTTTTTTTTGAGGGGAGAAGGCAGGGTAATTGGGGTTAAGTGACTTGCCCAAGGTCACACGGCTAGTAAGTGTGTCAAGTGTCTGAGGCCTGATTTGAATTCAGGTCCTCCTGATTCCACTACTCACTGTGCCACCTAGCTGTCCCACAGGGAACTTTTCATGATGAAATTCTCTGCCAACGAAGGTCAGCAAGCACTCTGAAACATAGTCTTAGTTGCTTAGGACACTAAAAGCCGTCTTTATGTATTAGCAGATATTAAAATATAATTGTCCGTAGAGGTGAGATATAGGATGATGATATGACTTTCTTTAAGCTTTTATAAATATACAAATTCAAGAATATAAATTGTTGGTAGGTTGAATTGACTATTGCCGGGAGGATCAACCCAACTATTGGAGCAAGAAGTGAAGACCATTAGAAAAAGAAGAAAAACTTTTTTGAATTGTAACATTTTTGACAGAACATGTCCTAGTTTAGGGATCTTCACCCCAAAGCCATTGTGATTGTTGTAGCTTCCCAGGTCATTCTATGCTACTATTGATCCCAAAGCAATATGAGCAAGTGTCTGTGAGTTGGAGCAAAGACTGAGAGTTTAGTTATGCAAATAGCTTAGCATATAAACTGAAAAGCATATGCAGTTTTGAGCCTGTTGCCACTGCTGTAATAGAAGTATCTGAAAAAAAATCCTATACCATTCCAGGTGTTCCAGGGGATATTATCAAAGAATCTCTAGGTGAAGAACTCTTCAAAATATGCTATGAGGAAGATGAGCACATCCTAGGTGTGGTTGGAGGTACCCTCAAAGATTTCTTGAACAGTTTCAGCACCCTTCTGAAGCAGAGCAGCCATTGCCAAGGAGCCGAAAAGAAGAGCCGGCTTGAGGAGGTGTCCATACTCTGCTTGGAGAAAGACCCCAATGTTTTAAATGTTTACTATTTTTTCCCTAAGAAGACAACTACCCTCATTCTTCCAGGCATCATTAAGGCTGCTGCTCACGTACTTTATGAAACTGAAGCGGATGTGACCCTGGTGCCTCCCTGCTTCCGTAATGACTGTAATGAGTTTGTGAATCAGCCCTACATGTTGTACTCTGTTCAGGTGAAAAGCACAAAACCTTCCCTGTCTCCTTGCAAACCTCAGTCTTCCTTGGTGATTCCAACCTCTCTCTTCTGTAAGACATTTCCTTTTCATTTCATGTTCGACAAAGACATGGCCATTCTACAGTTTGGCAATGGCATCCGGAGGCTGCTGAACAGAAGGGACTTTCAAGGAAAACCTAACTTTGAAGAATATTTTGAAATCCTTACCCCCAAAATCAACTACACATTTAGCGGGATCATGACCATGTTGAACATGCAATTTGTCATAAGAGTGAGAAGAGGGGACAACTCTATCAAGAAATCTTCAGGGGTAAGGGTGATGTATTCATATGAAAGAAGAAAGAAAGATGGGAGGGTGGGAGGGAGGGGGGAAGAAGGAAGGAAGGGAGGGTGGAAGGGAGTGAAGAAGGAAGTAAGGACGGAAGTAAAGAAGGAAGGAAGGAATGAACTAAGGAAGGAAGTAAGCAATGAATGAAATACATTCATATTTGCTCTTTGCCAAACACCGATATAAGAGTTTGGAATACGTATGCAAAAATAAGATAATCCTTGCCCTAAAAGAGCTTACATTTCAATATAGTGAGACAACATATATTAGGAAGTAGTAACCAAAGAAGGATGTTTAGGTCTTAAAAAGTCTTAGAAATAGCAGATTCTTCCATAGCCCAGTCAGTTTACCTGCCCTTTTCAGAAAGCAATGCTGGTATTAATTTTATTTTTATCCTCAGAGAAAGAGGTATAAAGGGCATGTATGTGGGGAGACGTATATTATAAGATGTCAGGGATGATGGACTGTGTAAGATGGCTAGCTGGGGTATGAAGTATGGTCTATGGCCAGCTAGATATAATAGGAAGAAAGAAAAGAACCATTTAAGTGAGTACAATAGACCAGGCAAGGTGGTAAATGCTTTACAAATATTATCTTATTTGATCCTTACAGCAATTCTTGGAAGTAGATGTTATTATTACAGTTGAAGAAACTAATGTAGGATAAACATCTAGGCTCACATAGTAACTAACTATCTGAGACGCAATTTGAACTCAGGTATTCCTGACTCCAGGCCCCATATTCTATTCACTGCACAACAAACTGCCTCTAATGGGCTATGTGAGTTTGTGCTTACTCACTCAACAGTGAGTCCAATGAGGCAATTCAGTCCCAGTGCAGGAGTTCCAAAATTGAGTGTTTTAAGTCCCTCAGGACAGGATCTCTGTTTGTCCAGTGGTCTAAAGTGTACATCAACAATTGGCATCAGATTGCAGTGTCAGTAGGTGGCAAGGGCCGGGATAGGTAACTGGATGGGATATGAAGCATGGCCTGCTTCGGGGCTATAAAGTGTACATAATGATATTATCTGGGTTGATCATTTAAAATATGAAAAGGAAATATGAACAAGGAAGTCTAAAGTGTGCACCAGCTCAGTGATTTTGGCAAAACCTGTAGGGGAACAATTTGATTCGATTCCATTCATCAATATTTATTAAGTTCCTACTATGTTCCAGAAACTGGTACTAGTGCTAGAACTCCAAAGACCTAAACAAATGAGTCCCTGTCCCCAAGGAGTTTATGTCCTCCTGTTAGCCGTGAAAAAAAAATGTTTTTAAGAATTGGTATCTTTTTAATCTCTACAACTTGTCCAAAATCCCAATTAAAGGCCTCAGCTGGAAAATATTTTATAGGTAGAATGACTACTTAAGTCAGTGTTTTACAAATTCTACAGGTATTGCCAAAAGGATGAATTAATTTGAAATATTACGATGCTAGGATTAGGGAAAAATCATTTTACAAAAGACAGAAAAATGGATTTTCCCATCTACATTAATTTGTACAACAGTCCCTTATTAATAATAATTGACATTTCAAGATTTATCCCATTTAAGCCACCCAACAACATTGTAGGGCAGCTTTTATTTTACACATTTTCTCAATAAGGAAGCTGAGTCTCAGAGAAGTGAAATGCCTTACCTGTGGTCACATGTCTAGTCAGTTTCAGTGGTGAAATTTGAACCCAGAAGTTGTTACCACCACATCCAACACTAGATCCATTATGCCAAACCTGCCCCTAGCATCTGCCTCTAGAGTACTGAATCAGGTGCTAGAGAAGAAGAAAAAAAGGCAAAAAAGATGTAGTCTTTGCCCTCCTTAACAATTATAGGTGATACATTTGCTTTGAAACTGTCACTATTACACAATGTGAAAATCAACAAAGATGATCGGTGTCCTCATAGAAGAGAACTTTGGGTGATTTTGTGTTCTTAGGAAGGCATGCTTGTAAAACCAAGCTTATTTGCATTTGGCTGACAACAGATGTTTGTGGCTTATTACACAAAACCACATAAAGATCCTATGCACAATCATGGCTGAGCTCTTGCTTAATAACCTTGTAGAAGACTTTTTTAGAAGGGAGAAGAATTTAGTGCTGCTATGTGTTGTCAAAATGACTGAATTTCCCTGGTGGTTCTTAATGCCATCAAATACCATTAGTCTATTAGTCCATAGACAACGTCTCCTTTTTCTCTCTAGTTCTCTTGAAGTGCTGTACTTCTGTCCTCACATGAGGTGTAACATAAATCTATATCTAGGAGGGCCCTCAAAGGTCCAAACCCCCATCATCTTATAGATGAGAGACAGAGCCAAGGACAAGACAGTTTTGCACCCTAGGGAAAGTTAAAAGCTTGTTCCCTAGCCCATATTTGTTAATGTCTACCAGATTATCTTTGTGCCTTACACAACATACCTGATGAGTGGTCGTCCTCCTGCTTGAAAACCTCCAGTAAGGTGGACCCACCACCTCCCAAAATAATCTATGCCACTTTGGAGTAGTCTAATTGGTAAGAATGTTTTTAACCTCAAGCCCAAATTTGCCTCTTTGCAGCTTGTTATTGCTTGTAATTTCACTGTGGGGGCCCAAACAAAACAAGTCTAATACTCTTTCACAAAGCAGCCTATTAAATATTATGTCATTCTTGAGTCTTTGTTTCATCAGGCCAAATTAATTTTAAGATTAATTTGCAAGTAAAACATAAACTCCCTTATTCCCTTGGACTACAGAGAAATAGACAAAAGCTTTCCAAGTAAATATAATGGAAATAATCATTCCTAGTTGTCATAGCCTTGGGTTCTCTGGTTATTTCTCAAGAAAAGTAGACAAAACAGATAACTCATGACTGAATTGTTCCCATGCTGTGACTCTTTCTGCACAGTAGCATGCTAATCATCCATCAGGTTTGATCTTTTCAACAATCTTTTTATAAATGTACTCAGTTCACATTTTGAAGTGCTCACTTGCACCTCTTTGGCCCAATGACACCCTACAGCATGAACGTGATTTGAATGGAGGCATAGTACTTGTCAGTAGAATAAGGCACCTACAAGCAAAAGGATAAAAAACCAGACTCAATATTTCCTTTTATATCAGCTCTTCAAGGTTAACTTGGGAAGGCATTGGTACAGATCCACAGAGTTGAAAAGAACTATACACTGAGATCATATAGAATGGACTTTGCAACAAGGAATCAGGCATTCTTTCTACCGTAGCCATCGTAAAGTGATTCATAGTCCTTAGTCTGTCAAGACATATTTGGCTACTAGGTGCCCAGATGATAGAGACAAATACCTGCTCATATTAGGGTCTCAAAAGATATTTGTCAAATTGAATTGAGCTGAGTCGAATTGGGATTACTGGGCAGTTTAAACTTAGTTTTGCTTCTCTTACAATTCCTCCCCTTGTCTTAAATGCAAGGTGCTCTCTGTGTTTTCAGGGGAATATGTTCTTGATATTCATGAGAATATATGTATCTTTTCATATTACGCCCATAGCAAAGATGCCCAAAGACCCATAAGATTAGGCTTGGCAAGAACTGAAAGTTTTTAGCTTAGGCAAGGCTAACTATAAAGAATTACCTTTTACACTGGGAAAAAGCTTCTAAAGTCTGTAATGAAGCCAGCATGTCACAACGGTCACGATAACAGTGAAAGGATTCTTTGTTCTGTCTCCATTTCTTTCTGTTTTCTTAGAAGGGTTCAGAACAAATTAAACACCAGGAAGAGTGAGGGAGTGTCAGTGGGATTAGTCAGTTTTTAAAGAAGAAAAGATTAGATTGTGTTGCCTGCAGAAGCTGATTCTAGGGTGGGTTTATTAAGGAAAGGATCATATTTCTGTGATCCAGAGAGACAAAATAGCTGAAAAAAATCTCACTCATAGTTATTTTCATTTATTACATTTCAACAGAAATTCATGGAAACTGATTCGTAGATGAGTGGGGAGAGCAGAGGAAGGAAAGAGAAAACTGAAACTTAAGGGCACTAGACCAAATTTATTCTTTATCAGGGCTGGGAACTGGACCTGGAATGCCATTAGTTTAGGGGATGCTTTCTACCCATTCATGTCAGAACATCATTGTAATTTCCAATCTTAGAGTGCTACCCAGGGCATTGAGACATTAAGTATTGCTCAGGGTGATATATACTTGAATCCAGGTTATTCTCATTTTAACGGTAGTTTTCTATTGCCTATACAATCCTGCCTCTATTTTTATAGAGAGAATAACACTGTGATAGGAGAGGTGGCCTGAGCTAATGGACAGAGGATCAAGGAACCTCGGGATTGGGAGGACCTGTGTGGAGGTAACAACTCTCACACAGACAGTGTGACCCTGTGCAGATCACTTAACTTCTCTGTGCCTCAGTCAAATCAAAGATTAGACGCTCCTACATAGTTGCCAATCAGCACTGACAGAGAAAGTTTGTAGGTTTTTTTTAAAAAATCACTGAGCATTCTTTATAATAATGGTCTTCAAGATCAGGGATAGATTCCTGAGGGTAAGCATGGGTATTGATTCCAAAGGTATGTGGTTAGCCAATCAGAAGGTGGAAAGATAGGTTCCCCAGATAACCAATCATGGCCTTGTTTCCAACACATCTACTTTTTACTCATTATGGTCCCATATTCTCTTTCTTCCTCTCTCTCCCCTCCACCAATGTAGAAAATCTCAATTTTCCTCTTCCAAGCTAGATATTGGACTATAGGGATGCAAACACCAGCAGCTGCAGCTGTCCAATCTCCAACCCAGCATACCCTCTATGAAAATTCTTTTTTTTTCTTCTGATGTGATCACAAAAATTTGAAGACTATCTAATCCACTACTCTGTGACAATCAAATCAGGCAAATAGGTGGCTAGAGCATGGGGCCTGGAGTTGGGAATACCTGAGTTCAAATATGACCCTGGGCAAGTCACTTAACCTCTAGTTTTATCATTATGTCAAATGCAGATAATAATAGCACCTGCCTGCCAGGGTTCTTGTAAGTATCAGATGAGATAATTATTGCAATGTGTTGAGCACAATGGCCAGCTTATACTAGGTGCTACAAAAATGTTAGCTAATGTTATTATTATAAATCACAGACCCAGTAAAAAAAAATGTTGGTTGCAGAGTGATAAATTGAAGGGGAAATAATCATCTATGGGGGTGGCGTGAAAGTGGAACCTACATTCACAAAAGCCACAGATCCTAGAAGAGTTGGAAGACAGAAGACAATGTATAAGGCAATATCGTACCAAGTAGCAACAGAACGTGAGCTCATACCAAGACAGCATACCAAGGGCAGGGGTCCTCAATCAGAATTTATTGGAAATGCCCCCAACTTCAATGGTGAATCTAATGAGATTCTAGTATTACTTTCTGGGCATTGCCCTCATTTTCTCTTCAAATATCTTCATCCATTTCAGAAGCCATGGTGACCTGATGGTAGAGCTAAGCTTATTGCTATTCATTTTTATATAGAAAAAGAAAAGGAAACCCAATGACAGGACAAAAGAATTATCCTATCATCTTTAGCTATACTTTCTTCTCTAGTGTGAAAATAAATTTAGAAGGAAACTGAACTCTAAGTAACTGTAATAGCCAGTTCTGGTCATGAACACCAAATAATGAAATGTATCTGCCACTTCAAGCAAACAGCTTCACTGCCCTGGGCCTTGGTTTCCTCATCTGTAAAAAAAAATGAGAGGTTGGGTTGGACTAAATGGCCTCTGAGGCCTCCTCTTACTTTAAATCTATGATTCTCTCAGCAGAGACATGACAGTTTGATGGGCATGTGGGGGAGGGGAGGTTAGAATGCTGCAGCCAGTCATTTTATGAATTGCTTTTGTTGAACTTGTTTTTTTCTTTATTTTAAGGGAAAAGTCAGTTCTGCCATGGTGGCAGTATGTATGTTTGTGGGGAGGCACAGTGCAGCAATGCCTGTGATATGAAACTGTAAGAACACTGACTTTTTTATATAAAAGGAGGAAAAAAGAAAATGAAGGCTGACAGGACCCTCTCCTTTGCTTCCCAGGTAATGGATCTCAAAGGTCAAATGATCTACATCATTGAATCTAGTGCCATCTTGTTCTTGGGGTCACCCTGTGTGGATCGGTTAGAGGATTTTACAGGCCGTGGGCTCTACCTCTCAGATATCCCAATCCATAATGCCCTGAGGGATGTGGTCCTGATAGGGGAACAAGCTCGTGCCCAAGATGGGCTGAAGAAGAGGTTAGGAAAACTCAAAGCCACCCTGGAGCAAGCACACCAAGCCCTCGAGGAGGAGAAGAAGAAGACAGTCGATCTCTTGTGCTCCATCTTTCCAGGCGAGGTCGCTCAGCAGCTGTGGCAGGGACAGGTTGTACAAGCCAAGAAATTCACCCATGTCACCATGCTTTTCTCTGACATTGTCGGATTCACAGCCATCTGTTCCCAGTGCTCGCCAATGCAGGTCATTACTATGCTCAATGAACTCTACACTCGCTTTGACTACCAGTGTGGAGAGCTGGATGTCTACAAGGTAGGAGTGGGGAGTGGGGAAGGAAACTCTAGGGGTACCAGATGTTTCTTTGGGACAGAGAAGTACCTTAAAAAACATTTTGCTATCCACCTGAATTAGATTCATTTGTCTTAATCATGAAAAGAAAACTATCTAGGGAGCTATGCAATGAACAAACTGGAGGCAGGAAACCCCGAGTGATCACCATGAACGTTCACTGTGCCAGAAATAGTACTGCCTTACAAAAAGAAAAAGAGAAGAAATCAGAGAAAGAGGTCATTGTTCTGCTTAAAGGATTGCCATACTTCTGTTTCAGGATGTAAATAAAGATGTGGCAGCCTAAGAGGAAGAGGGCAGTTGGGGTGGGGTAGAAGTAGGTTTGGCTGGAGATGATTGAATAAAACCCTGATTCTTAGTAAGCATCAGTTTTAGTAGATGCAGCTAGGATAGTTATCATCTTTTATGCTACTTTAAGTGGGTTGGTCATTCCCTTCTGTGAACCCGATAGAGCAAGGTTTGGGCTTCAGAAACAGGACTTCCTGTTTGCAATAAAAAGACACACACACACACACACACACACACACACACATATATATATATATATATATATATATATTTTATATATATATATATATATATTTTATATATACGCACATACATATGTATACACACATATGGTTCTTTTTTTAAAAAGTTGTAATAATGTAGAGTAATTTAGCCTGTAACTTTTTCGTTCTAGTGAGATTCATGTGTCTAAACCTCCATACACTCTGCTAAATGTTTACAACTAACTGAGACACCCAGGAAGATGAAGTGGCCTGAGATTTCTATATAGTCTGAAAAGAACTATGTGGAGATAAATAACTTAATTTATTCTTGTGGATAATGGAATAGAGGCAGCAGGTATAGTGGATAGAATCCTAATCTTGGAGTTGGGAAGACTTGGACTTAAATCCTACCCCAGGTACTTACTACTATGTGACCCTGAGCAAGACCACTAACTTCTTTGGACCTCAATTTCTTCATCTGTAAAATGAAGGGGTTGGCTTTGATGGCTTCTCAAGGTGATGCAGTAGATAGAATGTTAGGCCTGGAGTCAGGAAGTCAGGAAGACTCCTCTTTATGAGTTCAAGTCTGGCCTCAGACACTTACTAGCTCTGTGACTCTGGGCAAGTCAGTTAACACTGTTTGCCTCAGTTCCTTAATCTGTAAAATGAGCTGGAGAAGGAAATGGAAAACCACTCCAGTATCTTTGCCAAGAAAAATCCAAATGCGGTCATGAGAAGTCAGACATGACTAACAACAACAAAATGATAACATATCCCTTCTAGTCACAATTTAATGGAAGACATGGTAATATGTTTTACATGATTGAACATGATTGATATAACCCATATCAAATTGCTTACTGTCTCAGGGAGGGGAGAGATGAGGGAAAGAAAAAGAAAATTTGGAGCTCAATTTTTTTAATGAAAGTTAAAAATTGTCCTTACATGTAACTGGGCAAAAATAAAATATTATTCAAGTGAAGACCTAAATATCTAAGGGCTATTGTCATTAGTTTTCAGTGCAGTTGGCTAATTTACACTTCAGTTCTAAAGAGGATATAAAAGAAAACAAAGCCACAGGTAATATATTTAAGTTTAAACATGCAAAAGAAAAAAAATCTAGTGTCCTGTCATTTTCTTTGAGCTTTAAATATAAATTGGTACAACTAGAACAGACAGACTCATGACCTAGGTTCAGACTCTGCCTCTGACACTAGCAATATGACCTTGGGCAAGTCACTATAAAAAATAAAATAAGGGGAGGTTGGAGTAAATGAGCTTTGAGATCTCTTCCAGCTCCAGGATCAGAAATTGTACGATCCTCTATTCTCATATACAGTACGTATATTTGAATTGCTGAGAGACCTCAGCATTCATTAGTGGATTTCTAACAACCCCGTAATAAGAAAAACTGAAACTGAGCTCTAACCCCTAGTTTCTGTGTGACCCTGGCTAAGTCACTTACCTTGTCTCAGTGACCCTAGAAACTCTATAACATTTTAAATCACAGGCCAGGTGCTCATTTGTATAAATTGAAGGAATTCCCATGCCGGTGAAATCACATCTGCGATTTGAATTGCTATCCATTGCTAAACTATAGGTGGTGTTTTTCAGATGTTGGCATTAAAATCAACCCATCAGTAAATAGTTCCACAGTTTACACATTCCACTTCCTCAACTCTCTCTCCTCAAAAAGTTTTCCTGTGTCATGAATTACCTTATTGCCAGTGCCCGTTTGCTGTCTTCATCCTTCTTGACCTCTTAATGGCATTGCAGACTGGAGACTCCTCCATTTTTCTTGCTTCTTTATTTTCATTTTGCTTCTAGTTCTAGTACCAGTTCACTCTGCTCTTCGCCTTCCTTCTGCCTTTTAAGATTGTGTGCAGAACACTGTCTTGTGTTCGGAGGGGGATACGAAATTAAGATAAAACAACAATCCCCACCCTCGTGGAGTTCATAGTCAAACAGAGGACCACGGATGTATATATAGTCTACAGGTATCTGTTGATTCTTCACCCAGTTCTACCAACATCTTAGATTCATATAATATCCCTAAGTGTGCAACACTTGAAAATAGCTTCAGATTGCTTCATTTATTTTCTCAAAACTCATTTTACACAAGGAGAAATGAAATACAAAAACATTGATTGGTTTGCCATTGTTCAGACTGTGCATAGTTAATAGCAAGACTTAGCGAAGAATCCAGATTTCTCAAGTACATTTTTCTCTGTATTGCTGCTCTTTTATAAGAATAGTCTTCCTCTAGCAAAATAAACTTGCCTTCTATAGGTCAGGATTTCACTCTAAAAGAATTATTTTACTTTTATTGATTCATTATCCCTCTCCTTCTGCATATTAGCTCTATGACTTAGATGAACTCGAGTCATTGGAGAATTCATTGTGCCACTTTTTCTGAATCTGAAAATGAACCCAGATTATATTGTCTCTAAGGTCACATAATCCAAGGTCCTATATACCTATATTCATATACCACTTTCAGGAGTATTTCATATGGTTCGGGTTATCATAGGACATGGAGCTTTGTATTTCTCCTATCTGATTTTAAGTGTATGCTGTCTTCTGTTGCATTTTTGTATTTATTCTGAGAAACCAATTTGTATGCTTAGGTGGAGACGATTGGAGATGCGTACTGTGTAGCTGGAGGCTTGCACAAAGAAAGTGAGACTCATGCTGTTCAAATTGCCCTTATGGCCTTGAAGATGATGGAGCTGTCAGATGAAGTGATGTCTCCACATGGAGAACCTATCAAGGTCAGGTGGATGTGTCTGATATCTGTGGAAAGTATTTGATTCCTTTGGGCTGTTGAGGGGGAAACGATCAGGAAGGGTCTCAAAAAATGGTATCTGAGGCAGACATAAAAATAATTCATTGGGCAAGTTGAATCCAAGAGTTAGGTTTGGCTGGAGATGATTGAATAAAACCCTGATTCTCAGTAAGCATCAATTTAGTAGATGCAGATCTGATAGTCATTATCTTTTGTGCTACTTTTAATAGGTTGATCATTCCCTTCTGTGAGCCCAACAGAGCAAGGTTTGGGCTTCAGAAATAGGACTTCCTGTTTGCAATAAGAAACCCCTATACTTTGCCATATATCATATAAACTAAAAAGGATATATGGTTGTAAAAAAATAAAACATTCGTAAGGATGTACAACGATTTAGCCTGTGACTTGCATTCATTCTAATGAGACTCACATGTCTAAACTTCCATATACTCTGCTAAATATTTACTACTCACTGAAAACCCAGGAAAGTATGAATTATGGTAAAAATCCTTGGCTGGCCACCATCTCAAGCTTAATCCTGTAATTCCTGTTCAATAGAAGGATCATTTCTCTTTCTAATTTTCAGTGTGGCAAAGACTGACAGAAAAACAGTTTTCAAAAATGTGCGTAAAAATAGTGATGGTAGCGCCAATACATGCTTCATTGCCAAATTTTGAAAGCTTTTTGTGTGTTTTGATGGCATGATTTTTAAGACATGGAGAACTGTTTATGTGTTTAATTTTAGTAATGATAAGAATATTTTAGAGTCATTTGACAACTGATTACCAAAGTAAAAACATTTTTGAGGGGTAAAGTCTGCTTAAAGAACTCAAAAGGAATAGTTGAATTGTACTACAAGAAAGGCACTAAATTAGACAGAAGTAGAAACTAGAGAATATATAAATCACTTGTGGCTGACAGCAATCAAAGATCAAAAATAAGTAAATATAGGTTGTGGAACAAGCAAAATTGAGTTCAGAGAGAAAGGAAGACTATAAGAAGAATATTCCTTTCCTCTGAGGCCTTATGTATTTTTTTCTCCTAAACTTCCACAATAATCACTTATTCTCATTCATTTACCCACAAACATTTTCAAATGAAGGTCTGTAGTAGAGGTTGAAATAGGGGACACAGTTGTGGAACTAGCTTTTCCCAGTCCCAGATGAATCATGAGCTGTAATAATTGGCCTCTCCAATGAGATTCCCTAAACAGAAGCTGAATTTGCCCTGTTTTTCTTAGGTGAATTGCTGCTGTTGCTACTACGATGCTATATGTTGCCTTCTTTTCCAATGACTGTGTGTCCCTCTGAGGCTCAGTTAGGTCCTCCCCTTTCTTCCAACATTGTTCCTCTCCATAGGTCTCCAGGGCAGAGCGTTGGGCTCCTATCCTGCTCAAGTGCATAACTGTGTGGTTTTTTTGTTTGTTTTTGCTAAAATGTGAATTAACTCAGAGTATAATCTACATAGATTTGAGCTAAGCTAAAAGTACATAAGAATGTATTTTTCACAGAACTTGGCACAATTTTAAAGCATTAAGCAATCTTTTCTAGGTGCTGCCAGTTTTTAGCATCCAGTCTTTCTCATTGACCCTATTTGAACCCTCAGTCCCAGCCTGAATAATCTCTCAGCACTTATAAAGTAAAGTCATTTTTTTCTGTCTTGGTTCTTATTTTGCCTCAGGTCAAAACAACTCTCTGTATAGCCACCTAAACCATTAATTCAGCTGATGTCCTTTGGGTTCTGCCCACAGATAATTCCCCATTTGTGTTCCCTTGGGTTTGAGTCTCCCATCTCAAAGAGCACTTCCTGAAGGTCTCCTCAGTTCACTCTCCTTTCCCATACCTTTGCTTTTTAAAACAATAATCTAGGGAGCAAGTTAGTCCAGCTCAAATGAAATGACATTTGTAAAGCACTTGGCACAGTGTCTGGCACGTAGTAGGTGCTTAATAAATGATCGTGCTCTTTTCCTGGATTTCTCTTCTATTCAGGTCCGTTCTCTGTAAAGTTAAGGGAGGTGGACCAGATGATTTCGGAGGTCATTTCCAGCTCTGAATGCTATGATCTTGAGACTATGGTGTCTGTCTCAGGCAATTTCTATTGAGATTAGGGTTTTTTCTCTTCACATACCTGACAATGAAGACAGAAAAAGTAGTTTCCAACTTCCACTTCTAAGATTTTTTCTTAAGGAAGAGAGAAGGCTGAATATGTCCAGGAAATGATAACTAGGAAAATCTTCAAATTGTATTTGCATGACTCATCTATCCAATATTATTACTTTGCTTTTTAAACTTTCAGTTATGACTTGGAAGAGGGTAATGATAAGTTGATAGATCCTTGGAGTCTTGGATATGTATCTGTTATGTATATTTCAAGTGGCATACAATCCAAAAGAAAAAAAAATAACCTTTTAAGATACACACTGCTATACACTGTACTTAGAATTTTTTCTTACTTGTAACTATAAATGAATCACAGATTGAGAAGGGTATGTAGAGATCTTCTTAACCATGGGTTTTAACCTTTTTTGTGTCATGGATCCCTTTGGCAGTCTGGTGATGACTATGCAACCTCTCTTGGAATAAGGGTTTTTAAATGCATTAAAGAAAACGCTGCAAAGGAAAGCAATGATATGCAAATGTAAATATCAAAATATTAGCAAAACAAATTTTGATATGTTCATGCTTGCAATGGTCTAGTAACAATATTGCTGATGTAGCTATGGGCATGCACATTTCCAGATAGCTCCAACAACGGCAATATGATACAAAAGTATCTATGATTTCTAATGATGAAAAAGTCACAAGTACTGCCAATAAGAGGACTATTTGTTGCCTACATTGATAATTGAAGGAAATGCTAAATTTTAGTTAGAGCTTAGTGAAAATAAAGATGTATTTTTTTCTTATTCAAGTTCACAGACCTCCTGAAATCTATCCATGGGCCTCTTGAAGGCCCATGGCTAAAAATTCCTGATCTAGTCTACCTTCTCTTACAAATAATAAAGAGGAGGCATAAAGGATTTAAGTGACTTACCCAAGGTCAAACAGCTAGTGTGGCAAAGCTAAGACTAGAACTGAAATTACCTGACTCTAGTCTAGGAACCTTTCTTCTGTAGCAGGATAAATGATTTATCAGAAAAGTACTTTGCAAAAATCTAGATTTACTGTCATGAAGAGAAATGCTACTTGTGATCTTCCAGTATTCTTGTATAATCATTACCAGAATTAAATAGCCATTGTTTCCTGGGCTGTAATTTTCATCTGAGTTACTGAAAACTTGGACTTTGTTTAAAGTACATGCTGGTGACAAAACACTACAAAAATGTCTGCTAAATATGGGCAATGATAAGGAGCAGGATCTTTGGATCACAGTGAGAATCCTGGAATATTAAATTGCCTGTTTAAACCTAATAAGCTTTTCTAAGCATGTCCTGGGGTTGTTAGGAGGCATAGTGGATAAAGTACTGGGCTTGGAATCAGAATGACTCGCCTTCATGAGTTCAAATCTGGCCTCAGACACTTACTAGCTGTGTGATCCTGGACAAGTCCCTTAATGCTGTTTGCCTCAATTTCCTCATCTGTAAAATGAGCTGGAGAAGGAAATGGCAAACCACTACAGTGTATTTGCCAAAAAAACCCCAAATGGAGTCACAGAATCAGACATGACTGAAATGATTAAATAACAAAACCATGTCCTACCATCATTGCTGTGAGTGTATCTCCAAGTTTCTGTGTGTTGCTGACTCCTGGCCCACACACTTCTAGTCTCCCTACTTTAGTGTTGGGCTGATCAAATGGTGTGCCACAAAAGCAGAGGGAAGAAAGGTTTAAGGAGGTTTCTAGTCTAAGATACACTGAATGCTACATTTTCTTGCTTTAAGACTTAGCAATGCAGTCTGATGGCAATGAAATAGACTCAGACCCAGAAAACTTGTGTTTGAATTTTGGCTCCAGTATTGATAAATTGAGTGTTTGGGAACAGGTCATTTAGCATTTCTGAGCTACAATGACTTGGCTATAAAATAATGATAATAATATGGTCTATGAAAAGTATGGTATAATGGAGAGATTGCAGGACTTCAAATCAGGAAGATCTACGTGCATGTCCTACCTCTGACACTTAGATGCCATGTGACTGTGGGGAAGACATTTCACCTCTCAGAAGCCCAATTTCCTCTTTCGGTAAATGAGGGTGTTGACTGTGATAGCCTCTAAGGACCAGTCAGCTTGAAATCTGTGGATTCACTGCCTAAGGTTGTTGTGAGGAAAGTACTCTGTTAAATATAAAGTTCTGCATAAATATAAATTATTTTTATTTATTTTGCCTTTTTCTATAAACTTGTATTTTTAGCTCTTAGAGGACTCTTTAACTTGATCTGAGTACATTCAGAGAGGTTTTTGATAAATATTTTGTTATGGCAGTGATAAGCTTTGGATATGAATTGGGAAATTTTTCTAGCCATGAATAAAGGTTCATGGCTGTTGTGGTCATAAATATTGACTGAATGACTAGTGGAAGGAAGGAAGGAAGGAAGGAAGGAAGGAAGGAAGGAAGGAAGGAAGGAAGGAGAAAGATAGAGGGAAGGAAAAGAGGAAGAGAATGGAGAGGAAGAAGGAAAGAAGGAAGAAAGACACAGAAGGGAGATAGAAAAGAAGGAAGGAAGGAAGGAAGAAAGAAAGGAAGGAAGGAAGGGAGGGAGGAAGGAAGGAGGGAGGGAGGGAGGGAGGAAGGGGAAAGAGAGGGAAGTAAAAGAGTGAGAGAATGGAGAGGAAGAAGGAAGGAAAAGAGGAAGAGAATGGAGAGGAAGAAGGAAAGAAGGAAGAAAGAGACAGAAGGGAGAAAGGAAGGAAGGAAGGAAAATCATTTGCTGTTTTCTATGTGTTAGGTACTATGCTAAACACAGGGATAGGAATATTTTTAAAAGAGGAATAGTCACTATCTTCAAGAAAATTATATTCTAATAGGGAAAGGCAACATATATAGGGTAGTTGTAGCCAGGGAAGGGTGTATTGTCTTGGCAGATGTGGAGAATGGGAAAGGTAGACAAGAGAAAGTAAGCTGTTAGCTTCAGGCAGATGGTAAAATGGCCTGGGTGGGTGGCTGGATGGACAAGAAGAGAAGTGGAACCATGGACTTGTCTTTAGGACCAGCTAGTAGGTAATTGAGGACTAAGTTGACTAGTTTTCTCTGAAGATAAAAGGATTAATTTTCTAAGAAACTGGGATTTAGATTCTGAAAGAGCTGGTGAGTAAGTCCTCCAGAGTATGCTGGTCCAGTTGGAGAGGAGCATGTCGGCAGATACAGGCAGATAGTGCAATGGCCTAGCTGGGTGGCTGGATAGGATACAGAACATAGGAGGGTGATAAAACCAGGGCCACAATCCTAGTATGCTTGGAGATTTAAAAATCACTTTCCTGGCAACCAAGCAAATGGTGATGTGATGTGCAAATATTATTATCCCTATGTTGCAGTGGAGGACACTGAAGCTTGGAAACTTGTTAATGATCATACAGCAAATAAATATTTGTGTCTCCTGATTCCAAGTGAAATTGTCTTTCCAGAGCACCATGCTTTGGGGAGCTAGATGGGAAGTACTAATTACAGCTAACGTTTATATCCCACTTTAAGGTTTGCAAAGCACTTTACAGATTTTGATCCTCCCTATAACTCTGTGAAGTAGGTGCTATTATTATCCACCTTTTAAAAATCAAGAAAATGAGAATCAGAAGATTTAAGCAACAACTTATGAAGAAAAGGGTCATGATCAGAGTAGCTGATGAGAAAAGTGGTGGTGGCACATATTTATCCAGTCAGAAACACCAGAATGATGCGAAATATTTTTCAATGACAGAAGTGAGATCTTTTTAATTCATTTAATTCAGCAAACATACATTAAAAGGGCCTACTATGTGCTAGACACTTGATAGGTGCTGAAAACACAAAACTTAAAACAGTCTTTTCCCCTCAAGTGCCTTCCATGATAAACATGTACACATATAGGTAAAAATAAATCATATACAAATTTATAGAAATAGTTTAACTAGAGAGATTACGCTAACATCTTTCTGGGCTGGGGTAGGGCATTGGGAAAGGCCTGTTGTAGGAACTAGGACCTGAGCTATGCTTTGAAGGATGCTGGGAATTCATTTTGCTGTTTTCTTTCAGATGCGTATTGGCTTGCATTCTGGATCTGTCTTTGCTGGAGTTGTTGGAGTTAAAATGCCCCGTTATTGTCTCTTTGGAAACAACGTCACCCTGGCAAACAAATTTGAATCCTGCAGCATTCCACGGAAGATCAATGTTAGTCCAACAACTTACAGGTACTGATTATGTTAGACGACTAAAATCTGTTTCTTTTATTGTGTGTGGATCTATTGATCATTTTTTTATTAAATGTGCTTTCACTTTCTTAGGCAGTAAGGCAATCAACAACTTTTATTTTATGACTTTATATTTATTTGTTTGTTTTAATCTTAATTGTATTGCATCCCTTTTAATTACCCATTATCTGTTCCCTCCCAAGTTGCTTTTTCTTTAACATATAACATCTCCTATGGAATTCTTGGAAACAATTTTTATTCATTTACTTAAAAAGCTTAGTCTTCTGGGGCAGCTAGGTGGCTCAGTGAGTACAGCACCGGCCCTGGAGTCAGGAGGACCTGAGTTCAAATCTGGCCTCAGATACTTGACACATGTACTAGCTGTGTGACCTTGGGCAAGTCACTTAACCCCAATTGCCCTGCCAAAAAGCCAAAAAAAAAAAGCTTAGTGTTCTTAGGGGAAAATCTTTTGGGGGGAATTGCAGAGACAAATAGCTAGTTATCCATTATTTTGTCAAGTTGGTAGACTGTTATGTGTAGATCCTGATAGAGACACCACACGTAACTGAGACAGAACAGAGCAAAGACAGATACTCTGGAAGCCCCTCAAGGGCAACCAGAGAATCAATAAATTCTGCCATCTTAACAGCATGCCAACCAATTATTCTCACCTAAATAAGGAAATAATAATCAAAACCCAAAAAAGAGGTGCCGTGTAGCATAGGTTAAATTGCATGGGGGGAAAATAATCTTGATGATAAAAATCCTTATGCAACAAAAGCTTTCCAACTCTAGCTTGTAGTTTTCTTGTTTCAGTCATGTCATATTCTCTAAAAGCTCTCTCTACCCCAGTGCCTTCTTGTGGCATGAAGGTGATTCTGGGATCTTAAAGACAAAGGGACTGGGTCCAAAGCTTCATCCCAGAAAGATGAGTATTGTCTTGTAATAGACAAAAACTATTTTCTGAGGATCTTTCCCCCCTAAATACAGAGAGCCTCATTACCAGTAGGCAAAACATCTGGTGAGGAATTCTTTGGTACGAAATAAAAGCAGTTATAAAATACCCTTAGTCCAATGTGGCCCCTTTCTTTTTCTGCAGTGTTGATTCGAGAGTAATCGAAAAGAGGATAGAGGATAATAAGATTTATGTCATCTCTATACAATAGCCGTTGGCATTCTAAATGTGAGATCTGAACAAAGGGAGGAAAGAATCTTGGATTGATTGCATATACTACCCCCAAAAAAGCCATCAAGAGGATATCAATAACTCTGGATCTGTAGTTTCACTTTCATAGTTCTATGAAAAAAATGACCTATATTTCAAACAGTGATAATGAGAATGGGTGAGCTTCCCTAAATGACATTCTGCAATGAAATTCACATTTACAGTCACACAACTGACTGGAAGGTGCATAGAATACAAGATTCCATTGAGTTATTATTTGATTTAAAAAGAATTTTCGTAGAGCAAAAATGCAGCCTTAAAAGTCTTCTATAAAAGTGTCACTCACTCATGTGTTAAAACCAGTCCACATTCTTTGAACAATGCAATCATAGACATAATTTTTTTTTCATCTGGGGCATAAAATGGAACATATGTTTGCCAAAGGGGGTTACCCCTATCACAGAGGATGTCTACCACAGAACCCAAATGGAAGGGTTGTTCTTCATGCATAAGGTCTTTGAGATGCTTCTGTTTGTGGGTAACATTGTGGTGGTTGCATTAAGACGTAGAAAAATTCAGAGCCTCCAAAATGTTATGCTTAGTCATTCAAAAGAATATATCTAAATGTTGACTCAAGAAAAAAATAAACTAGTAGATGAAGTTATGTCATATTGTTTTTGTCTTTGCTCAGTAAAAATTTTGATTTTCATTTTCTCATCAACAATATTAACCTTTGGTCAATTTATTCCACCAGTGTGTAGTGCATTCAATGCCACCATCTATATGAAAACATTTTATAGTCTGTGCACAGCACATGAACATAACAACACTCTCAATGCTGTTACTGAAGTTTCCAGAATGCATATGTGCAATGTGTAGTTGCTTTCACTTTCTTAGGTAGTAAGGCAATCAACAACTTTTCTTTTATGACCTTATATTTATTTTTTGTTTGTTTGAATCTTGATTGTATTGCATCCCTTTTAATTACCCATTATCTGTTCCATCCCAAGTTGCTTTTTTTTTACATATAACATCTCCTACAGAATTCTGGAAAACAACATTTTTATTCATTTACTTAAAAAGCTTAGTCTTCTTAATCTTTAAAGCTTATTAAGGCTTTATTTGATCTATTTATTTATTTCTTAATTTAATAAGCTTGCTTAAGATTCTTAAAGTTTAAAACTGCACTAAGACTTAAGGGACAATGCATTAAAGTTTTAAGCTTTATTAACATACAGGGTAGGAGGCAGCTAGGTGGCTTAGTGGATAGGGTGCTGGACCTGCAGTTAGAAAGACCTGAGTTCAAATATGGCCTCAGACACTAGCTGTGTGACCCTGGACAAATCACTTAACCTCTGTTTGCTTTACTCCACTTGAGAAGGAAATGGCAAACCACTCTAGTATCTTTCCCAAGAAAACCTCATGGACAGTATGGTCTAGATGGTCACAAAGTGTCAGACATGACTAAATAACTGAACAGTGATATACAGGGTGTCACAAAAATCTTAGTGCAGTTTTAGGCTTTGATAAGTTTGAATAAGTTTACTAAAATAAATAAGAATTAAATTTAACTAACTGATGGGGATTAAACCATGCTTTTATGGGCTTTAAAATGCACTAAGACTTTTGGGACATGCTGTATATTT
Source organism: Trichosurus vulpecula (assembly GCF_011100635.1). NCBI lineage: Eukaryota > Metazoa > Chordata > Mammalia > Diprotodontia > Phalangeridae > Trichosurus > Trichosurus vulpecula. The sequence continues at coordinate 97,186,501 of NC_050578.1, read as the reverse complement.
CTACTTTAGAAATTTTTTACATGCCAGTGGGAAGGTGGGCCTTGAATCTATTTTCCTGTTTCTTCTGTTTTGATTTACTACAACCAGTCTATTATCAAGATTTGAAATATAATCCTCCTCCTCCTTCTTCCTCAAGTATTAGAGAAATCTCAAGATTTTTCAACTACATCAGAGTTCTTAACCTGAAGTCTGTGATCCTGTTTTTAAAAATATTTTCATAACTATATTCCAATATATTTGGTTTCCTTTGTTGTCTTCTTTTTCAAATTGTATGCATTTGAAAACATTATTTTGAAACGGGATCCATAGGTTTCACCAGATTGTCAAAGGACTTATCACACACACACACACACACGTTAAGTACTCTTAGGTTAGATCATGAGTGGAAACCTGCAGCCTCCAGGTCCCATGTGGCCTTCTAGGTCCTTGGGTGCAGCCTTTTGACTGAGTCCATGTTTTACATAACAAATACTTTTTTTCTGTGAAGTTTGGATTGAGTCAAAGGGCCACACTTGAGGACCTAGAGGGCCACATGTGGCCTCCAGGCTATAGGTTCCCCACCCCTGGGTTAGATAATACCAGTTATGTGGGTTTCATGTCCCTAAGTCCTATAAAACCATCAATCAGCAAACAGTATTTATTTAGAACTTAGTACATGTCAGACACTATGCTACGCACTAGATTATGAAGACAAAAATAAAACACTCCCTCCCCTCAAGAAGCTTACAATCTATTAGAATATACACAAAATAAATACAAAGTAATTTTGGCAAACTAGTATTTGGGAGGATCAGGAGAAGTTTCATGTAGAAGATATTGCTTGAATTGAGTTTTGAATGGCACAAGGAATTCTAAGGGGCAAAGATGAGCAGGGAGAAAGCAACCCAAGTATGTGGAACAAGCAGTGCAATGGCTTGGATATGGGAGATGTCATGCCATTGTGTGAGGAATAACAAGAAGTCCAGTTTGGTTGGATCAACAATAAGAAGGCTGGAAACATAGGTCGGGGCTGGTTTGTGAAGGGTGGGAGATATGAGATAGACTGCCCGTTGTTGTTGTTGTTCAGTAGTTTCAGTCATATCTGATTCTTTGTAACCCCATTTGGTGTTTGCTTAGCAAAGATACAGCCATTTCCTTCTCCAGCTCATTCTACAGAGGAAGAAACTGAGGCAAATATGGTTAAGTGACTTGCCCAGGGTCACAGAGCTAGGAAGTGTCTGAGGACAGACTTGAACTTAGGTTTTCCTGACTTTAGACCTGGTGCTCTATCCTCTGCATTACCTAGCTGCCCATGTGTGAAGAACAGAAAACAACAACAAAAAAAAAGACCAATTTGATTGGCTCATAAATATGATACATAATAAGGCTAGAAAGAGTCAAACCAGGTTGTGAAGGGCTTTAAATTAAAAATGGAGGGATTTATATTTGATCCTAGAGATAATAAAGAACCATTGGTATTTCTTGGGTGTGTGGAGGAGGTGGGAGGGAGGGTGTGGCCTAATCAGACCTGCACTTCAGGAAAACCACTTTTGTAAGTCTGGGAGGATGGATTAGACAGATGAAAATTTTGAGGCAGGGAGATCAGTTAGGGAGATCCACTGAAACAGTCCAGAGGACAAGATATTGAAACCGTTCTGGTATGCAGAGAATCACAGAATTTCAGATTTTGAAGAGATACCAGAGATCAGAAGGAAATATAGAGCAGTATGTTTATTTGGGCATGGCAATAAGTGATAGCACTCAGGAAGACTTTGTGGAGGCAGGAGAAATTTAGGGTCTAGACCTGTGGTTTAATCAGCCCGGAGGAACTCCTGGTGTGAAAATTAGCTCCATTCATACAGATCAGCAAACTTGTTTGTAATGTATAATCACAATTATCTGGAAAACTGAAAGATGAAGCCATTTTCCAGGAACCCTACAGTTACTTATCTGAGTACAAGGAGCAATACTTAAACCTGGGTCTTCTTTTCTTTGAGGTCAGTTCTCTTTCTGTTAGGCCAAGCTGCCTCTTTAGAAGAAGTCAGCATTGTTACTTTAAATGATTTCTTCTAGAAGAGCTTTATTTTCCATGTTGTAATAAACTTCAGGAGGAAAGAGACAGTTTAAAATTTCCATCTGATGTCTGTGCTTTGTAAATACGTAATTAATAATTGACTTTAAAACACAGACAAACAGTTTGGGTTTAAATCTAGTTGCAGGCTAAGTGGTCTGCACAAATGGACTTTTGTGTAGAATAACCAAGAAACCCTATTTGTCATGAAGTGTAAATATTTCTCTTGACAGGCCCTTTGGTAACACGTTTGTTGAAAGCTGAACTCTGGAAGAAGGTTCCTCTGAGAATAAAATTCATTGTCTAATGTGAAGGATCCTTTTGATATATTTATGGCAAATATGATGTGAATTCAGAACATGGAGTACATGCCACATAAAAAATACCTTTTGTGGATAACAAATAAAAGAATGGCCTTATGCTGAAAAACTTATTATTTCCAGGTTTTGACCAATATATGTTAGTCCTAATGGTAAATTTATGACCATCTTTCCTAAAGTCTCTTAAAGATTTTATGTCACCATTCTAAATGCTGCTGATTTTCCATTTAAGACCAGTTTCACTTTATTATAGTAACAAATTCAACCTTAGTTTTACTGATAAATAGGTGTGAGAGAGCCTAAATGTCAGAAAGTATCTGAATATTTTAAGCTTTGGAGTATGTGATGCCACTGAGGTTGCAAGGTATTTGCCATGAATATATTGAAAGTGATAGAAGAGTGGTATTGACAGTAAGGAGTTCAATAAGGGCCAAAATAAGGCAGTACCATTTTGTATGAGAAAAATCCTTGGGTTCAAGATTATGTGTGGGAGTAGCTGGCATAGCAGATCCTGGAGTTAAGAGGACTTGAATTCAAATCCTGCCTCTGAAATTTACTAACCTTGGAACAATAGATAAATCGTTTAACCTCTCTCAGCCTTAGGCTCCTCAACTGCAAAATGGTGATAACAGTAGGACCTGCCTCCCAGATTCATTTCTAAGACTACATGAGATGTTATACGTAAACTAGTTTGAGAATCCTAAAGAACTATATGAATATTAGATATTATTTTTATTGTTAGTATTAATAATATTTTATTAAATTATCCCAGGCACTAGGAGGAAGGTCTAGTAGTATAGCAGTAAGGAAAAAAATGTGGTTTATTAAAGTGAAAATTCCCAAAATTAGGCAAGGTAAATACACAAAAAAGGAATGGAAAAAAAAGTAATGGGGGAAAATAGTATCCAGTAGAGAGGAAGAGGGAAAATATGAGGAAATAAAGATAAATACTGGTATTAGGTGGGGAGATGGGTATAAGCATTGATATAGCACCTACTACGTGCCAGGCACTGTGCTAAATGCTTTACAAATATTCTCATTTGACCCTCACATTAACCCTGTGATTTGAGAGCTATTATACCCATTTTACAGTTGAGGAAATTGAGGCAAAGGGTCACACTGCCAGTGTCTGAGGCAGAATTTGAACTAGAGTTTTCCTGACTGCAAACTCAGCATTCTTTCTATTGTGCCACTTAATTGTCCTAGATACCTAAAGAAGCGCATACCTTCCAAACAGATTTTCTTTGCTGTTCTAAATTATTTGTCTTGTGAATTCTGACTTATTTCTAAAATACAGCAAAATAGCATTCTTCATTGCATGATATTTGAGATGAAATCTTTTTGGGCATCTTCACCTTCTCCATGGGCAAGATGAGTGCATTGAAGATTCAATATGTCTCCAGTATGCTAGAATGATTTTTTAAAGTGTTGTTAAGCTGCATTAAAAGGGGCTTAATGACAGACCAACAGGAAAAAGCCTTGGGAAACCCTTCCCCTCTCTCACTCCAAACCCTATTGTCCAGTTCCCACCAGGTAGTGTGGGGCTCTTGCTCTTGGCTGGATGTTGACCCCCTCATCCCCCTCTTGAAGTTACTTGAAGTAATCCTTCTCCACTCCACTCCACAAGCCTACTTTCCCTTTCTAACAGTCAATGGTTAGTAAACATCGGTTTTGTCATTGCTCCCAAAGGTCCCCAGGGTCTTGCCATCTTCCCTGCCATTTAGCCTGCTGGACCTTAAGTAACATTTGGTTTTTCCATCTGCCATGAAGCTTCGTCATCTTTTATGAGTTGTCTCCTTGATTAGAATGTAAGCTTATTGAAAGCAGGGACTATCTGGACTTTCTATTCATATCCTCAGTGATTGGCATAGTGCTTGGCACACAATAAACACTTATTAAATGCTATTACATTCGTAGTGTTCAAAATGTCTGAAGTATTGCATTTAGTTCTGGGCACCACAATGTAGGAAGGGTATTGAAAAGCCGTAAAGTGTTCAGAAGAGGAACAACTAAGTTGGTGCAGGGTCTTGAATTCAAGGCCCCTGAAGACAAGCAACACACTATGCTAAGTGTTGGGTGTACAAATAGAAACAAAAAGAAAGATGGCACCCACCCTCAAGAAGCTTACATTCTAAAGAGGAAAAATAGCAAGTAAAAAGGAATTGAAGATTAGGAGCAATAAAAGGAGATGGGAGATGGCACCATCATGGCTCAGAGAAGAATGAAGCCTGTGCCCATTCACCAGATGTAGCCGTCTAGAAGGAATTCAACTTATGAGGTTCTATTGAAGGAACCAGAGTATTTTAGAAGACTTACTGGGAGACATAATTGTTACTTTGTAGTTGAAGGTCTGTCACATGAAAGAGTGAATAGGTCCAGGAGGGCAAAATCAGCAGTAATGGGTGTGAGTTACTAAGGAAAATTTAGGATTGAAGGAAGGAAAATTCCCTAACAATTAAAGTGGTCCAAAAGTGTAATAAGCTGATTCAGGAGGTAGATGTCATCAAGAAAAAAGGATGGATGCTCTCTTGGGGATGTAGTGGGGAGGATTCTTGTCCAAATATGGGCTGGACTTGATGGTTTCTGATGTTCCTTTCAACTCTGAGATTCTGGTTTTTTTTTAAACAATGGAAGGATTGTTACGTGAAAGAGGCCACGAAATTGTTTGTTTTACATTGAACCAGAATCAATTCAGCAGCAAAAATGATACCAGTTGAACATAACACCTACTACAAGCACATCACTGTTCCAGGTACTGTGGACCTAGAGGCTTTTTGGTGGATATATGTCTTTCCCTAATAAAGCTTCCATTAGGTAGAATGATAGGACTGTGGTATGAGCAGAACTATCTTGGTTCTTCTTCAATGACAGCTCATACTCACCACTAAATTGCTAGAGCTCACTTGGGCTAAATATTAAATATGTTCTAGCACCTAGAGTCCTACTCAAGTTGTGCCCACATAGAGTGGCCAGAGCATATCACAGAACCAAAAGTTCTTAATCAATCATTTCACCTTTTCTGTGTGAACACAGCATCATGACACTGATTATTAATGGGTCATTGTTTACTTGAGAGACACAAAGAGTTGTTTTGCACAGAGGCTGGTCCAGAGCCCAGAGCTATTCAACATTTTCATTAGTGACCTGGATAATAGAATGGAGAGAATATTCATCAAGTTTGAAGAAGACATAAAGCTGGAGAAGGGGAAAGGAAGATCAGCCAAACAATTTGGAAGGACAGAATGAGAATTCAAAATGGCCTTTGAAATTTGGAGGAGTGGTTCAAAAGAAACAAGGAAACCGGTGGTAACCAGGGGGTAAATAAAAGATGGAAAAGGTTGGTTATATACAAAAACAGTTAAAATTACATTAAGTTTTAGTAATTTGAGATTCGTTAACATTTCAAGGAAACAGCTAAGTAGAAGAATTCTATAGTAGGAAGAATACCGGATTCTGATCTTGGTTCTTGTACTACCTTCTACCGTTATGAGCTTGAGAGCCACTCACTTTTCCTCTCTGGGCCTAAGTTCTATCATGTCTAAAGAAGGAGAGCTGATCACACAGATCCTTACTAGCTAAAGATAAAAATCTATCATCATAAGTATATATTTCTGTTGTTTTTTTTAAAAGAGCAAACTAAGCATGTCAGCTTTTTAAAAAAGATTTTTTTAGGAAAGACTTTAGGAAATGACTTAAGATTAATTATTTTTTTACCAATATTTAAACCAATTCACTAATAGAAATAGGAATTCAAGCTGTGATCTCATTAGTATAGTGTCCCAGATGAAGGAACCCCACCCCCATCAATGAAGGCTAGCACCTTCTCTGCAATGTATAATCCTGAATAGCTACCTAGAACTCTGAGAGGGTGTGATTCATACATGTGAACACAACAAGCCTGTATCAGAAATCATAATTGAACCTAGGTCTTCCTGACTTCAGAGTCAACTCTATCCACTATGCTATCAACCAGTTGATCTATTAATTGGCAAATATTTAAGGACTTACTCTGTGCCTACCCCTGTAATAGGCTCTGGAGATACAACTATGAATAATGAAATAATTCTTACTTGCCTTGAGCTTATGTTCCAATTGTGGAGACATAAAATCATGGGAGTGTAAGTATGTAAGCATATGAAGTGAATACAAACAAATATATTCAAAATTGTGCCCATTCACCAGATGCAGCCAATACGTACAAAGTAGTATGAAAGGGAGGGCATTAGCATTTGGGAGAATCAGGAAAGGCTTCATGTAGAAGATGGTGCTTCAGCTACATCTTTATGAGGCAGAGATAAGGTGGGACATTCTAGGCATAGAAAACAGACAGTGCAAAGGCATGGTATTGTATATGAGGAACTGAGAGAGAGATAGTTTGGGTAGATTGTAGAGGGAAGAAAGGGGAAAAATGTCCAAAAGAGTTTGAAAAGATATGGTGAAGTCATATTGTATAGGACTTTGTGAAGTCCTATATTAAATGAAGGAGTTCATTTTTTTCTATATGTAATTGGAAACCACTGGAGTTGGTTGAGTAAGGCAATCACATGAACAGACCTGCATTTAATGAAAATAGCTTTGGTATTGGTGTATGGGATGGACTAGACTCAGGATGAACTTGAAACAGAGAGACCAATTAGGAGACCATTACAATCACCAATCATGATGGCCAGTATCTGAACCATTAATGTTAAAGTACTCATCTGTTAATTGAATCAGGATCAATGGATTCTACCCCAAAAGGTCCACTTCAGTGGCTCATGTTGACATGTTGGTATCTATGGGTTCTTAGAGGCTATGCCAGCAGCTCTCAAAAACCATGTGCATGGGCCCAGAGTGTTACACAATGTTTCTTTTAAAGACAAACTTGACTAAATATAGATTTGCTCACCCTCAGGAGGCTGACTACTAGATGATTAACTCTTTGGCCATGAGACCAAGAAAACACATGTGGAAACTTCGGCACTGATAATGCTCAAGTTGAAAAAAAAGAAAGCATGGAGTGATAAGAATCACGCAATTTTTAGACAATCTATAAACATTAATTTAGTCATCGGTATTCTAAATGTGAAATTCTTGTTCAGTGACCAATGAGTTGATATAATATTGGAGGAACTGAATCATTCCAATTTTAATTTTATCACTATAAACATAATGAGCAGATAAATAGAAGCTATAGTGAAGTGGAAGGGTGGATGATAGGCTCTCCTTGGAGAGGTGGATAAAGAAGTTGATGGGACTGGTTTCATCATGTACCCTAAGGCCTCTAGGACTAGCTATAAAATCAACTGTTTGATATCTATAGCCTTTGATAATCTGTCCCCTTCCTACCTTTTCATTCTACTAACACCTTATTCTCCCTCATGAACTCTGTGATCCGGTGCCTCTGGCCTCCTTGCTCCATCCTAACTATGTAAATTCACTGGCTGATCCCCATGCGGGTAACTCTGTCCTTCGTCACTTCTGCCTCTGCTTCCTGGCTTTCCTGATTTCCTTAGCTAAAATCCCTCCTTTTTTGAGAAGCCTTTTCTAACCTCCCTTCGTGATAGTGCCTTCCCTCTAAGATTATCTCCAGTTTATCCCGTGCAGATCCATTTTATATGTAGCTGTTTGCATGTTGTCTCCCCCCTCCCCCATTATTTTGTGAGCTCTTTGAGGGTAGAATCTTTTTATGACAATTTTTTTGTATACCCAGCACTTAGCATAGTGACTGTAACATAATAGGTACATACTAAATGTTTGTTGACTTGACTAAGGTAATGAGAAACATCATTCCACAGAAGTGCTTGGGATAAACATGAGCATAAAGATAACCATGAAGATAATTACAATGTTTGAGGATTTCCCAGACTAATTTGATCTGGGTTACTACTTTGCAGAATTGGGCACTGGAAAAGTAAAAAAAGTGTATTAGAAAATATCTTTCAGATATAAGAAATGAAAGATTCCAAAGCTTATTGACATTATCATTATAACATTAAAATGTGAATATTTTCTTCAACGAGAGTCATAAGATTCCAGGCATTGCAAGAACTAAGCATCATTACTAAAAAATGAAATTGATTATATTTAAGGAACTGAAATGACTAGTTGTGAATGTGGAAATCATTTCCAAAATAGCTTATTGACTTGCTATGGCAGAGATGAAAATTAACACTAAATTAGAAAAAAAGATAAAGATGAGAAGATGTATCCTGTAATTATAACAGCTCCAACCATTCCTATTCAAAGAAGCAATGATGCTCAAAAGAGTCTAGAAATCATTTTAGTCAGCCTAAAATAATACTTTAACTCCTAACAAACCAAAATGAAAAAGTGGCCAGAAGTAGCGCTGCTTATAATTCAGTCATTAGGGAGGGAAAAGTATATATTTTTGAGAAGCATGGCTTGAGAATCAGCTAAACTAGGCCATCCCTAAAATCTTCAAAGTTTGAACGGAAAAAGAGATAACAAGCAGAGAGAAAAGAGAACAGATACAACAGCATTTGTTTAAAAATATTTCCTATGTGTTTTATATAATTGCACATATATAATCTAATATCAAATAGCTTATCATCTTAGGGAGGGGAAAGGGGAAGAAGAGAGGGAGAAAATTTGTAATTCAAAAATTTTTTAAATGAATGTACAATATTGTCCTTTCATGTAATTAAAAAATAAAATACTATTTAAAAGTAAATAACTAATATTTCCTAATCAAAGGTAATAGAATCATAACATATGAACTCTAAATCTCATTCCCTGATAGGCTATATGAGGAAGTAGGAAAAAATCATAATGAAAGTGAAAATAGGAGGCTAGTCTAGGAAAAAAAATCAAGGCTAGTCTGAGAGTTGATTTGAACTCAGGTCTTCCCAGCACTCTAACCACTGTGTCACCTACATTCTCCCCTGGTCAGATCACACAATCAATCCATAAACATTTACTAAGTACCTACTATTATCTAGCCTATGTGCTAGGCACTGTGCTAAGTGCTAGGGATATAAAAAGAGGCAAAAGATAGTTAGTCCCTGACCTCAAAATCACACTTAGAAACGTGTTCAGTTGCTCAAAAACGTGAGGAAGGATGCTGATAAAACAGAGTGACCTGAGAGCAGCAACCAGTCTGGTAAAGTGTCTCAAGATCCTGCCCTAAGGCGAACAGTTAAAAGAACTGGCAATATTTCACCAGAAAAAAAAGAGATAACAGTAGAAGGTGTGCAATCTATCTCCGAGTCTCCGAAGGACTCTGATGTGGAAGAGAGATCAGATCTCTTCTGCTTGGCCCCAGAAGACACAACTAATGCCTGTGAAAAGAAACCAGAGTCAAGTTTCAGTTTGATGCAAAGAAAAACTTCCTAATGATTAGAACTGTCCAAAATTGCGATAAACTGACTCAGGAACTTAGGAATGCTGTACAGGCAGATTCTTGATCAGATCCAGATTGGATTAGATGGCATTTAAAATTTCTTCCAACATTGAGATACTATGCTTCTGTGATTTTTCAAGGATGCTTTAAGGTCAGCACCTTTAAGGAATATTGGCTGACTTTCTCTGAAACCTTTTTGAGAATCCACATCATTATACAAAAGCGTGCACACACACACACACACACACACACACACATGCACACATGCACATACTTTTTAAATTTGAAGAAGAGAAATTAAGTTATTGTCAATTCAATATTTAATCTTTGTTATAGCTGGTATGTCACATTTAGGTCAAATTTACTTATATACTGTGGGTATACTAATTTTATTACACTTAGAGAAAATCTTGAAATTTTGTTATTTATCATCGTTTAATTAGCTCTGTTTTATGCCATATTATTATACCCAACTATAATGGATTTGATACTGTATACTTGGTCAGAAGCAATCATTACATTTTGACTGCTCTCTCGGCTCTCTTCTACTCCCCAGATTATGACTAGTATGTCAGATGGATTGTCAGGATTGTTCTAGAAACAGAGAGTGAATGTCAGAAGTCTATTGTGATAAATAAGACCAAATAGGGTCCGACAGTGGTACTGGCATTGAGATGCATGGTCAGATAAATCTACTAAAAATGGATTATATAATTATAATTGGTTTCATTCTCTAATTCTCACACTCATTCATCCCACAAATCTGATCAGGTATGAAGTCTTGTCAATTCTTTCTCCACAACATCTCTCACATACATTGTCTTTTCTCTGCTCACTAGACCACTTAGACTCTCATCACCCTTTGTTTGAACCATCGCAATAACCCCTAATTGTTCTCCCTCATCAAGCCACACTCCAGTACAACACGTTCTCCCACATAGATGCCAAAGTGACTTCCTAATTTCAGGAGGTGACTCACTCTTCTTTCCACAAAAATACATTCCTTGCCCAGGGATAGCCTGTGTGAAGGCCCCAAAGTGAAAGATGAAATGGCAAGTATGGGGAACAGCAAGTAGACCTGGTTAGCTGGAATCTTAGAATACTCAAAAGAGAAAAAAAAAGTCATCAAGTTCTTTCTTCTGGCCAAGGTTAAAGTTTCCACCTTCATCAATAACCTCAAAAATATCTTGGAAATCTTTTATCTACTCAATTGTGCCCTTTTTCTTGAGTCTTCTTTCTCAAACATTTGCTCATTTTATTTAAATAATTTTAATAACTCCTTCTTCACTGTCTTTCAGGCTACTCAAAGGATGCCCTGGGTTTGTGTTTACTCCTCGTTCAAGAGAAGAACTGCCTCCCAACTTCCCCAAGGAAATTCCTGGAATTTGTCATTTCCTGGACGCTTACATACAAGGAACAAATCCAAAGGCATACTTCCCAAAAAAAGATATTGAAGATGGCAATGCTAACTTTCTGGGCAAAGCATCAGGCATCGATTAAGTTGTATCTTCACCAGTTCTATCAATATTTTGGGGTTGGAATCCAATGAGGATGTCTGAAGCCTCAGAAAGCACTTTAGGATTGCAGATGCCTGAAAACCAGTATTACTGGTTCAGGAGCTAGGTCCCCTAAGACTTGTTATTTCTCTTTTAAATGACAGACTAGATTTACTGAAATAATATTTCAATTCCTCTATTTTAATATTATGCCTCTTGAGGTACCTTTTCTTTTCTGTGACAGACGATGTAATATAAGTCACTTCAAATAAACCTGTACTAAGAATTCTAGACCCACTGTATATAACATCAGAAATGTTGAATGTATTGTACCAAGAGACAGATTTGCCTACAATACCGTTCTTTGCTTGAGCACCAGTCATGCTTAAAGTGCAATGTTCAGTGTTGCTAAGAACAAAGTCACAAGAAGTTCTTATCCCTATTATAAATGTTTAAAACTCACTGCATGTTATTATCTAGCCTCTGACACTTACAAGCCATGTGTCTCTGGGTAAGTCACTTGACCTCCTAAGGTTGTCGTGAGGTTAAAATGTGATATTTGTAAAGCACTTTGGAAACCTTAGAATGATATATAAATTCTAGCTATTGTTGTTATGTGTTTTTGTCATGGTTGCCAATACATAGAAAAATAGGCCAAGTATTTTTTGTCAAGTCCTCTTATTTTAAGAAAATAAGAAAGTATGGGTCACATATTACATAATCATAGCTTAGATTCAAAGTAACACTGAAATATTATTTTAGTTTGTGAATTTTTAAAAAAACATTTTTCATAGTAGCATGTATCATAGCAATAAATGTTATTTTCTGTTCATGTATTCTTCTTCATGTTTAAGAATGATAAAACCTTTCTATAGACATATGAGCAAAGTGTCCAGGTGAAGATAGAGGATATAAATTTCCATTTACTAGGCATCGTATTACCTTTTGTAACGTAATATAATGCTCTTGATTTGATCACCACAGTTTAAACAGAAATAGGGTCCAAGGGAGGTAGAGACTGTGATTTCTCTGATATAGGGAATGATCGGATGAGAAGCTCCCTACTAGTAAAGATTGGCATCCTGTGTCCAATTTACATTCTTAGAGAGTTTCCTAAAATACTAGGTTAAGCAACTGGTCCAGAATTACATAGCTAGCACATGTCAGAGACCTAACTTGAACCCAGGTCTTTCTGAGTCTAATTCCAGCTCTCTATCTACTATACCATCTACTGTACCATACTGCCTCTTGAGGTTAAAGGAAGCACCCCAAAAAAGGGAACTCACTATGCAGTTATACATGAGAGCAGTGCAACTTGGTCCTCAACCAGTAGAAACTGTCTATTGGCTTTTTAAACCAATAGGAGTACCTGTGGGAAAAGGCTAAGCTATATAAGTAGGTGATGTTAGGTTTGTGTCTTTTTATTCTCTTTTTTTTATTAAAGACAACATATTGACCATTTTATAAAGGCATACATGTATTCAGAAACAGATTATGAATCTGCTATACTCTTCAGTGTTTGGTGGATAGTGGCAAAGAAAGTGATCCATTCTGTAAATGTCTTAGCTTTTTAGAGGTAGCAGGGTTCTTTGATCCCAGTTTCTTCATTCTACAGATGAGGAAACTAAATTCTTAAGAAAAGAAGTTTTTCCAAAATTACTCAGGCAGCAAGAAGCAGAGCCAAGACTTGGAATAGGTGTACTCGACTCCTCATCCACTGTGTTGTGTGCTGACACCTGGATTCATCACTCTGATTTTCACTTTCAGTGTTGGTGTTTCAAGTAATCATCCTTATAGTTACTTAGAAAATCTGGTAGTATGAGTATCATTTAAAAAAGAACAATGCCCAAGCAAGAGCATAATGCAAAGAACAAGTTTTAAATCATATATACATACATATATATATATACATATATATATATATATACACAAGTGACAAATGTTTAACAGAAGATCTTAAACTGGTTTGGATCTAGTCAAAATGTGCAAGTTTTTAAATACTTCCATTGTTTGTCTATGTTGACAGCAGGATGAAAAAATTACTTTTGGTTAGCCTGGTTTATCCTCACTGTACCATTTGGTTCTTTACTATGACTTACTCTTCTAGGTCATAAACAGTACCCCATAGGTTCTTGCTAGGAAGTGACTTTGGCACTAGAGGGGAAATAGGCTTCATTCTGTTACAGTCTTCAAAATTATATTAATATTCTATAGAGATTACAGTATAAGTGAAGGATTGAAGACCCTTTTTTTCTGACACTGAACCCTTATTATAAAGGGGGAAAGAGAAACAGAAAAAAAAGTTCTCATTCCCACAAAGATATCTTATTTCCAATCAACCACCTAAATCCCAAATACTTATACTCTTCATTTTTCTGGAAGGGTTGAAGTCTTTTCTGTGTGCTAGACAGAGTTCTAAGTTCTGAGAAGAATGCTAAGTAGAATTCTAAATAAGGAAGGCAAAAAACAGCTCATTGTCTTGAGGAACTCACAGCCTAATGAGGAAGACAACATGCAAACAACTACGTACAAACAAGAGAAAGACAGGAAAAATTGGGAATGGTCTCAGCAGGAAAGCAACAAGATTGAGGAGTCCTGGGGAAAAATTTCTTGCTGAAGGTGAGACTTGAAGGAAGCCAGGGAAGCTAGCACTCTAAAATTAGCTATATGCTATCCTCACAATCATGGTATGAAGCAAGTTATTCCAAGATTATTATTCCCCTTTAACAGTTGAGCAAGCTGAGGCTAGGAAAGGTTGTGAATTGTCCAGCTTCACACAGTAAATGTTGAAGCCAGGATTCAAATCTAAGTGTCAAATTTATGTCCAGGGCATACCATACTACATCTCTAGCACTATTGTTAGAGAGGCTATCTCCTTGGTGTGCTCATCAGCATCGCTTATAGGATCCTTACTTTTCCATCAAAGACATGATATTAGAAGTGTGTTGTATTTTTCCACCCTTAAGGAAGTATTCTTTCAAAAATGAAAAAAAGGAAAATTTTCCTTAGGATTTAAATAGAAAGAACTCTGACATAAACATGACTAAAGAAGACCTCTTTTTGTAGAGAAAATTCTTCTGTTCCAGGGAAAGAGTTCTCAAATAGAAACCAAGAGGTACAATTTTTTATTACACAATAAAGAATTCTTAATAAAGGGGCATTGAGTTTATTTAAGAATAGCTATGGAAACCAAAGTATGTAATTCCCATTCTATTGGGAAATAATTTTTACTCAAGACACATTCTTCTTTGTGACTTCTGTCTAGCAAGAAAGGGAAGTCCACGTCCCCAAAACCTATGAGAAATATGGCATCTTGGCTAAAACCTATTAGTATATCTTTTTTCAAGTCAGCTTCATTTTAGACATCATAATTTTTCTGTGAGTGTATGCTGTTTTTTCCTTTGTACTTCATCAGTTACTGAGAAAAAAAATCCTTTTTATGAATAAGGTACTCTTTCTATTAGGAACTTTTAACATAACAGTTATTTCTTTACCTGTCTCTCTCATTTCAGTATTCTCCCATCATTCTCGACATTTGCTAGGCTGTAGAAACTCCCTTGGCCATATTCTTCATTTAGCAATACTGCTCCCTCCAGTTGTCCATGCCCATCATGATATGCACAGAAATTTATGAGTTAGAAGCTCTGTGAAATAAGCAGAGCTGGAAAATCAGTATGCATGACCGCAATGTCAGGGGAAAGAACAGAACAGTAAAACTGAAGGCCATTCAATTATCATGACTAAGGTTGGTCCCGGAGAAGAGCTTAGAAAATGCAACTTTCTATGTAGAAGTAAAGGATTGTAGATGTGGGGTATTTGTATATACTGTCAGATGTGGTTGATGTGTTATTTGGTTTTTCTGAACTGCTTTTTATTATTTTCTTTTTCATCTTTATGACACAAGCATGGCTTGCTGGGTAGTGGAAATAGAGAGGATATGTTTGGAAATGAATGTAATGTAAAAATCAAAGCATATTAATAAAAATAAGCTAAAATGTAAAAAGACTATAAACTCCGATTACCCTAACTACATACAGTATACGTATATGTACATAGGTGTGTATAACCCTAACTAAACAATGACTGCTCTAACTGTTCTCAAAATGACTTATCACCAGAGTTGGACATTAGGTAATTTTGCTTTTTACCCCTGCCAAAACAAGTGCACCACCACAAAGTTCAGTTAAGTATACCTCAGGGCTTTCACATTCCCCAGGTGTAGTTTGATGCCCACTTTCTGCAGAAATTCATGATAAAAGTTCTCTATCAGCAGGCTCAAACACACATCTTCTGATATCCTGGAGAAGTAAAAGAAAAAGAGAGAGGGAAGAGAAGAGGCAGAAGAATTCTAAACTCTGAACAATGGGCTTGGATCTCCTTCCATCTCAGAATATTCTTTTGTTGCCAACTTAAATTTGATCCGTTATTATAAAGAAATGTTGTGCCATGAGCTAAAGAAAAGTTTTGAGAACCACTGCTCAAAGTTATAGAGGACTGACAATCTGAGTTGGGTGAGGGAGCACCAACATCCATGAATTCACAATGATTTCCATGAAATATATACCATGAAAATATAATAAGACAGAGTGATATTTTTAAAGATCATCAGTTTTTTTCATAGATTTTAATCTATGGATATACTAATTTATCTACTTGAGGAAAAAAATTCAATTTCAACAACAACAAAAAAATAGGAGATCTGGGAAGTTAAATTCAGATTTTTTTGGCTGAGAGTTGGAAATGAGGCTCTGCTGTCATTAGACATTTTAATTTTTATTTGATATATATATGTATATATATATATATAAAACATAAATGTAAGTGACAAAATAGATTTTCACCAAATCAGATATGTATTTGGAATGAAATGACTTGAAATCTACCTATTTTGAGATAAATCCAATCTGTTGGTTATTCTGATTTGGTTGGGTTTTGATCCAGACCTGTGGTTTCCTTGTCATTATACACTTTCTAAATTTAAAGTTTCCTAGTTTTGCTTTTTGAGGCAGAAAGGGACTTTCTTCTCAGCCCTTGTGTGTAAAGTAAGTCTTGGGAACTTATATTCCAAGGCACCAGCTTTTATTTACAGCAAATAATATTTCCCTCTTCCCTACCCTATCTGGTTGATGTTTGTTACTGCAGGTGGTATATTTCTTTTGATTTAATGGTTTTTCTAAACTTCAATTAATTAAAAAAAGAAAACAAATGTTAGACTTTATGTTGAAAAGTTGCATGATGTTTATTGTGATGATGTATCTACAGATAAAGAGGAATTATTTTCACCACTACCTTCAGCAAATTGTTTATACCTGATTTTTGTTTCTGGCAAGCTGCAAAGCCTAGCAAAATGTTACCCAAGATTCTTGGGAGCTTCCTTGATACGCTGCCATATAAATATTGTAATGAAACTATTTAAAACATAATTAAAATATATATATAAAATAAAATGAGTCTTTTTATTGCAAAAGGAGCATCTGATTCACATGAAAGGAATATTGTTCCAAGTTGTGCAATTCTATCAGTCCTTCCCTCTGCTAGACCATTTGTTGAAAACATGAAATTCTTTAAAATAGCAATGGAGGGGCAGCTAGGTGGCACAGTGAGTAGAGTACCAGCCCTGGAGTCAGAAGAATCTGAGTTCAAATCCAACTTTAGACACTTGACACACTTACTTAGCGGTGTGACCTTGGGCAAGTCACTTAACCCCAATTGCCTTTCCTTCCCCCCTCAGAAAAAAAAACAAGATAGCAATGGAGATTACCATTTACAAGAGTCCTCAGCACAATATCTGACACATTTAATAAATGCTGGTTCACTTGGCTTTGGATGATGGGTCATTTTACCCATGCCCGGAAGATCTATTTGCATGTAATGATAGTTAATATTATTGCCTCCTTCATGATATGTAATAGAGGGGACATTTCTTTTCTCTGCCTCCCCCCCCAACTTCAAAGCAAGTATAGATATCTTCTGATTGTTTTTTATTGGCCAGGAGGACTCTTTTCATTGGCTACTGAGCTGGAATTCCATGGATATACTAAACTCTGCAGAGCTCAGAGTCATTTTTCTGTTTCAAGGCCAGCAAGAAAAAGAGGACTGAGGGACAGGTTACCTCTTTAGTATAGTCACAGATCAGGCAACTAAAGGAGTTGTCATAACTAACAGGAATCAGTCAAAGGGTATTCATACCTGCTCTGAAGTACGTGTATGTGTGTGTGTGTGTGTGTGTGTGTGTGTGTGTGTGTTGGAGGGGGGGGAATCTATCCCCAAGGGCGTGCTACACTATAAAGGGAATACTAAAGAGGTAACAGCTTCTCTTCATGTAAGACATACAGCTTTCAAGGATCCAGGGTCACATCTACTCCATGTTACAATATCAGGATAATACTTTGTGAAAGGGTTATTCTTACCTCTCTTACAAGTATATAACAAGTATAACTTGGTTAGGTAACTGTCCTATAGAAAATGTGCCTATGTTAAAGGTAAGTGAATTTCATTGAATTCCACAAAGAATTATTAAGTATCTGTTGTATGTAAGCTTCTAGGCTAGGCACTTGGGTTAGAAAGACAAAAATAAATTTCCTTCTGCTTAAGAACCTTACATTCTATGGGACCGATGATAATTTGCTTGATGATTCTTTTTATAAAAAGAATCCTTTACTTTGTAGAATGATTTCAATAGGATTCTTTAGAAAAGTGATTTTGCTATTGCATCTGAAATATGATTTACTGACCCGTGAATGTCCCTTGAGAAGTAGTGTGATATAATGCAAAGCACAATTGGCTCATATTCAGGAAACTCAGATTCTAACCATACCCCTGTACATAATTTGTAAAGTGGTTTCTGGATAAGGCACAACTTCTCTGTGTCTCATTTTCTCAAAAGGCAAATATTGCGGGATTAGGCTAAATGATCTTTATTGTCTTTTCCACCTATAACATGCTATGGCTCCATAGTTGGATTATGGCTTTAAATATGTTGTGAAGGCTGTCCCTCCCCATCACATGTAACATGAAGGTTTCATTTTATGACTTGGAGGGAGGCAGAATAGACATTGCTAGCATTTTCTCCGGGAGACTTTGATGCTGGCCAGGGTAGAAACAGGAAGTTCGGACCAGTGGCGTGGCCACTCTGCTCTCCTCAGAAAGGGGGTTACTGGGCTAGAATTACATTTATCTGCTTCCTTAAAAATTATTAGGCTAGGGGATATGTTTTTCCAGTTTTAATCTAACTTCTTATCACAGTTCATTAATTGGGGGTAAGGGAGTTCCTAAGCTTTATATCCAAGGCTTAATCCTTTTCCCACCACCTACTAATTCCACAATGAACACACTTATAGGAAACAGCAAAAAGAGGCATTTGTCCAGTCGGTAGTAAAAATGGAAATCAGAGAAAGTATATATATGAGAATATATACCAGACAATACAGAGTGAAGGAGTTCTCCCATTGCGAGTGAGGTCACTCAGCTAAACCAAGAGAGAAGGTTCTAGATCTCATCCAAGGGAAAGTTTCACAAAATCTCTAGTGTCTGCTACCTCCTCTCATGTTGGCTTTTTTCCAGAGTCTTTTCCTTCAATAACCTGAGGTGGAGTTGGTTTTATCCATCTTCTCTCTCAAAGCCAGAAGCCAGAAGGCCTGAAGTCCAAAGACACTCAGCAGCATAAAAACAAAAACAAAAATATAACAAAACCTGAAGAGCTCTCCTCTCTCTGGCTCTCATCAACTCCATCCTGCCCCTTGTGCAAGCATGGGGCATTGGCCTCCACTAATGAAGAGAGAGTCCCATATAAATGGACCTTGGAAGTAGGGTTACAAATATGTAACCTGCTTGCTGTTCGTTTTAGCATAAAAGTAGACCTTCTGTAGCTGTATAGATGCTGATGGCAAAATTTAGTGCAACTTTTTTTATCCTCCTTTGAAAAAGCCATTTATTTAGTCAATAAACTTTTATTAAGCACCTACTATGTGCTGGGCACTGTGTTAAGCACTAAGGATACAAAGAAAGGCAAAACACAGTCCCTGCCCTCAAGGAGCTCACAGACTAATCAGGGAAGACAACATATGGAAAGAAGCTGAAAGAAAGAGGGAGAAGAGAGAAAAAGTAGGGTGAGGTATGTGCTAAAATGCAGGAGTACAGCCAGATGGGAAATGACAAGGGTGGAAAATGATGAGATTGTCTACCCCCCTCCCCTCTAAAATGGAGGGTCTGGGAGGAGCTCTCCGCTGTCCACATTCTACTTTCTCCAACCAGAAGGACGAAGGGGCCTGAGGAGTACTAAAGAGGTATGAGATTCAGGGTTGATGTGATCTTGCAGGATGATGAGTTTCCAGAGAGAGGGCATGATGATGAAGGCCAGTAGTATAGTGGGTTGGAAAAACAGTATGTTAAAATTAAAGAAAGTTCTGATGTAAGCTAAGGTTCATAGATTCATAAATATAGAGCTAGAAGATACCTCCAAGGTCTGCTAATTCAACCCTCTCATCATTAGGGGAGTTATTGCAATCGTAATAGGACTGGAACTCATGCAGGGTTTATCACCAAAGCATGCTGAGCACCACTGCCTGTTATACATTTTTACATCTTACAGATGAAGAAACCAAGGCCCCAAAAGCCTAAGTGACTTGCCCATGGCCACAAATAATAAATACATGGAAATATATTTCTTATTATTAGAGGGTAAATATTACCATACTTAAAACTTTTCCCTTCAGAATCTCACTCTTAGGATAGCATGTCTTTGTTAGCTTTAAATTCTAACCCTTTGTCCTAACCATAGTCCTACCTTACAGAATACAACATATTCAGCAAATGTCGTGAGATCATTTGAAAGCTGTGTGTATAATACAAACTAATTGCCTTGTTATGTTCTGGTAAGAATGTCGGATTCCATTCACTACATATGGTTTTGAATTCTAGATCTATCTCTTACTGATTGTGTGACCTTGGGCAAATAATTTATCTTCCACGAATCCTAGTTTCTTTCTCCGTAAACCAGAGGTAATGGTTGCCCCATCTTAGAAAATCATGTGAGGATCGAATGAGATAATGAAAGCACTTTGAAAATTGGAGTGTGTTTTTTTTTTTAAATATAGAGGGACAAGTAGCATGAGGGATAGCTATCTTTCCTCAAGATCAAGAAAAACTAGGTTTAAGTCTTATCTCAGGCTCCTACTAGCTGTGTGAGCATGAGTACCTCCCGAAGCCTTTTGGGGCTGCCAGGCTAGTGGCTAAGGCTATAAGCTACAGAGGAGTCACTTAGCTATATAGTGTAAGTTCTTTACAGGAATGATATCATAGATTTCCAACTGCACCCTGCAACCTCCTCCTAAATACAAATGAAACATATCATTATAATTTTACAACTAAAAATTCATTACAGAAGCCATAGATTTGGCAGGTTGCAGAAATGTATTTGAATAGGTAGTAAAGAACAGTGGTATAAGATTTGGAATTAGAAGATTTACCTGGATTCAAAACCTGACCATTGCCGCTTACTGCAGGAATGACTGGATAAGTCATTTAACTTCTCTGATCATCATCTGTAAGACAGACAGATAGATAGATAGATAGATAGATAGATAGATAGATAGATAGATAGATAGATAGATAGATAGATAAACAGGAGGGTGGGGAGGGGGAGGGAGGAAAGGAGAGGGGAGAAGGAGTGGGGAAGGAGGGGGGAAAGGAGGAAGGAGTGGTGAAGGAGGCAGAGAAATGCGGGAGGGAGAGTCAGAGGAGGCGAGAGAGAAGTCATTTGGTCATTTGCTGGTCATTTGCTGAGCATTGGTGATAGAAATGCAAGCCAGAAAGAGAGTTCTTATACTCTTCCCAGCAAAGATAAAAAACATAAAGGAAAGCTGGAGGGCAGCAGCAAGGTGTAGAAATAGCTCAGAATTGCTATGGAGGCCTGGCTCCAGTCAAAAAAGGTCCAAGCTCACCTAGGCTTGTGTACTGAGAGGAGATTCCAAGTCTGAAGTGGGTGGAGGAGAGAGATGAGCATGATGTGGAGTACCGGCAGGAGAGAAGTGAGTGGCTAGGTGACTTCTAACAGTCCCTTCCAATTCTAAATCTATGATCCTACTTCTTTAGACCTCTTCCCAGTAAAGGTGCAAACGGAAGCTGCGTGGCTTCACTGTTGACAGAAGCAGTGGAGGACATGATTTTTCTGAAATGAGCTGTATTTCTTCATAAATAGTTACTAATACCCAACGATATAAAATCACAGATGAAAAGGTCACAGACACAAGGCTTGAGTGAAGCTCACAAAAAAAGATAAGCAATGGGCATCTACAATACTTGAGAGGAAATGTGGAAGTGAGGAAAGAGCAGTGATGTGGTGGTAAAGAAAGTCTAAAATCTGGAGGAAAAAATGTGCCTATGACATACTTTTAAGTTTAATCTCCATATTAATACTTCTTCCATCACTTTCTTAAGTCTAGACAATCAACAAAATGAAAAGGTAAGTCCTGATTAGTAGCATTTGCTGATTTCCAGGGTGTAAATGCCCACACTGGAAATTTTACAATGAATTGTAAAGGTTTGAGCTGCCTCCAGCACAGCCCAGGAGAGAGTGCTGGATCTCTAGGCAACAGATGATATAAATGCTGACTCAGACTCACTGGCTGCATGACAGTCCTTTCACTTCTCAGAGTTTCAGGGTTTTTTTTAATCTTTAAAATGGGCACAATAACCCTTTCCAGTACTTAACTCACAGAAATGTTATGAGTTAAGTGCTTTGTGAAATATAACAAAGTATTACATAAATGAGAATTTATAATTAGTACTTTTATAGTCCAATTCTTTTTCAGTTTATAGACTTCAGGAATTCTTAACATGAGATACATAAACCTGTGTGTGTGTACACACATATATGTATATATACACATACACATATGTATATGGATATATAAATTAATCATTGTATTTAATATAATTGGTATTCTTTGTGAGTCTATGTATTTTATTATAAGCATTTCAAAACATTATTCGGAGAAAGGGTCCATAAGCTTCATTAGACTGCCAAATGGGTCCATCACACACACACACACACACACACACACACACACACACACACACACACACACAGAGTTAAAAACTCCTACTATATGCAATCAAATTCTAAGGGGCCCAAATCCACGGGCTTATTGAGAAAGATTGCCTCAAATGATGTTATCTTCAGAGCCAGTTTGATGCTAAATAATTACCAAACCATTTCTTTTAATTTAAAAAAAAAATGTGTTCATGAATAGTGAGTGGAATGGCTGAAAATCTCTCATTTAAGGAAAAGGATACTTAATATTTTAGCCTCCGTAAAGCCTGAGCTATATTATAAAGTTTAAAGTTAACCTTCCCCCTCCACACTTAAATTTGAACATATACCACATATACCCACATCCTGCACCATGCCTGTAACTGCTGTCTTTCAGTTTGGGGTTAAGGTGTTAGATTAAGAATCTTTCCTTGTTTCAAGAATGTGAGGCCAATTATTCCCACCAGTGGGGATAGATGTCCAGACTTTGGGGTTTTTCTTAGAATTGTTTTGTAAGGGAGTTTTTAGGGGCATTTCTTAGAATTGTTTTGTGAGGGGGGTTGGGCTATATAAACTGCCTATCTGCTCTCTGTCGCTGGCCTCCCTACCCCATTCTGCTCTGGGGTAGGCGATGCCCAGTTCTCAAGCGAGACTTGCAAATAAAGCCTCTGTCTTTACCATGAGAGACCTTTGATTGTTATTTCACTTTGGGGGAATTATTGTCCCACACAATAGGTTTTCATTTTCCTTCCCTTCTTTAAAGAGCTTAGAAAGTCAAGTCTCTACTCAAATCTAGATATTCAGTTTCTAAATCTGTGTCTCCCATATTTCCGAGGTAACATATGGAGATTTGACTGTTAGGTAACTAATCTTTCCTCAAAAAAACCTCAAAGCTGGATTTTCCACAATCATGAAAATCCCAGCTCACCTCCGCTTCTTGGAGTCTCTAGTGCTTTTTAATACTCAGTTCAGACGTCATCTCCTTCCTAAAGCCTTTCCACATCTCCCTGGATGTGAATACTCTCCTTTTTCTCCAAAATCCTTTTTGCATTCCCAACTACAGTAAAGTATAAAATCTTTGAAGGCAGAGGCTGTTTAATTTCTGTCTTTCTATTCTTAGTTCCTGGGTCACTCATTCATTTAACAAGTATTTATTAAATACCAACTATGTACCAATCATAATAAAAAGCACTGGGGTGACAAAGAGAAAAATGAAACAATTCCTTCCCCTAAGGATTTTTTTGGAGGATAGAAATGGGAGTGGGGGATAGAATGTGTACACAGAAAAGTGGGTACAAGTGTGTGTGTGCATATGTGTGTGCATGTGTGTATGTAGTTTTATAACATATGACTGCATGTGTATGACTAATATATTTTGTTTTGTATATGTAGATATAACATATACATGTATGTGAATAAATGCATATCTCCATATAGATATATATGCATACATTATATACCACATATACCTGTATTATATATGTTTATATATTAAATATGTATAAACCTATATTTGTGTGTATATGTATTGAAATCTCTGATTTGGAGAATTTCAAAGACCAAGTGCATGAGCCACAGAAATTTAGAAGTCAAAATCCAGGCCAAGTCTTGTGGAGTTTGTAGTCAGAATAGTATTGATGCCCTGAGGACCATGGAGTGAATCTTTGAGAGTGATTTTTTGGAACCCCTGCTCAGTAGGACTCAGCAGCAATGCCACATTTGGACGTAAACTTGGTAGGACCAGTGATATGCAAGAAGTGAATTATGAGCTTAATCTCTAAAACTATCCCAGAGGCTAAAGTAGTGTAGGAAAGCTGTTAGGTGTTGGGGAAACTGTTTGTATGTTCTTATCATGTATTTCCACATAGCACTGGGTGTATAGGTATTTTATTTCATTTATACAAGTGATATCTTTACACTTTCCATGATCTTCCAAAGCATTTTCTTTAAGGACTTATTGCTTGGGTATATTCTTTTCCCTAGAGCTTGATTCTTACTGACTCTTTCCTCCTAGGTCACCAGCTTCTTTGTTTTTTCCCTTATCGTCCTGCTGGTTTCAATACTGGCCTCTTCCCAAACCCCAGACTGATCTCCTAATGTGAATCATCTCCTCCCTATACATTCCTGATCTAAGTGTTCAGTTTTGGAGAAAGAAAAGAAGAATCCATTAAAATGTCAGAGTTAGGCTGTTTAGTGATGGTGGTTACATGGGGGATTTCCAATTGTGAAAAGGCAGGAAAAAATATCACCAGACAGTGTTAGGTTCCCATAACTAGAAAGGTCAAAGGATACCTTTCTCAATTCCTAAATTTATTCACTAACTACTTAACAATGCTCTCTCCTTGTAAAAGTCACACAGATGGTCTCCACACTTGTCACATGATGAGTACAAAATAATGTGGTCAGTGACTCAACATTACTGACCAAAATCAACCCCTAAGTTTTTTCACTAGTCACAAATGGAATTTTGGAAATGACTTGTGGTTTGTGTTTTGCTGTTTCTATATTTGTCTTGTTTAATAGTATGTACTTGAAGGCAAAAGGAAAAAGGGATGGCAGAGGATGAGATGGATAGATAGTGTCATGGAAAAATGAACATAAACTTGGAAAAACTTTAAGAGATAGTAGAGGATAGATAGAAAGATCTGGAGTGCCATGATCCATGGGGTCATGAAGAGATGGACGTGACTAAACAACTGAACAACAACAAAAAAGCTATTTAGAGTCAGGATTTATACCTTGCATATCTTCATCTATAATATTGAGTTTACTTACTATTTTTACTAATTAGAGTAATTCATGTATATTATTGAAGTTTTATTTATTGTATCTATAATTAAAGTATTTCATCAGATAAATATCTATAGATGGAGGATGGAATTGGGAGTGGGGGAGAGAATGTGTATACAAAAAAGTGGGTACAAATATATGTAGTTTTATAACATGTGTATGTATGTGTATATGTATAACTAATATATTTGTGTATTATATGTAGATATAATATATGTATGTATGTATGTATGTATGTATGTATATGTACACATAAACATAGCTATAGATCAGTCATAGATAGCGATTAAGGCGCAGTTTATATGGGGCTTTGTGCAATGAGAAAAGTATTAGAGGAAGCGCCTCTACCCTCTCACCCGGTATGGTGGGTGGGTCAGATATATTAGATTTATGGAAGGATGGGAATAAAAATTATTTAAAATGGGTACTTATGGATAGGTTGAATCTCAGACTTGAAGAATTTACATACAGATGAAATCACAAATCCATTGGAATATTGGAACATTAAATGTATATGTTAAATTGTTCTCTATAAAAGATGGTAATTTTCTTGTTTATGATTAATTGATCTGTATTATGAAGATTACATACTCTTGAACTATGCCTGTGCTCTGTCCCGCAAATAACTAAGACCATCACTGAAGAACCCTGATGGGTAATGTTTTATAGGGAGTGCTATGTATATTGAATATACTGCTAATGTTCATTGTTTTCTTTTGTTTTCAGTGGTGCTCTTGATTGGTTGGTTGCCTGGGATGGCAAGAAAATTACTTTTGTCATTTAAAGTACTGGTGTTTGTGGTTATGCTGTATAGGTACAAGTTTTAATCTTACTCCAGCTGATTTTTACAAGGAAATACAAAAAGTTTCAGCCCAGAGGAGGAATGGGCTCAAGACAGTTTCCTGAAGGGCAGCACTGTGTTGCATAGACAAGAGATATGTGAATCTTGATTGGATGAGAGAATTCTAAGTATGATGCTGCATAGCTGTATAAGAAACTTGATGGCTCTGGAGGAGAAGTGAGGCTGGTGACCTTGCACAGTCCTCCCTCATTTAAATCAAAGTCAACTGCAAGTCATGTCATCATTTCCCTGATGTCATGGTCCTCTTTGAAAATGAACGACAAACACAACAACAAACTTACTTCAGTTGGCTCTGGAGAACCTTGGGAGAGACCTGAAGAAAGGACCCCTTGAGAGGCTGATGCTGTTTCTGCAATTTACAAATGACTTGGTGAAGCTAGATGACTTCTAAGGTCTCTTTCAGTTTTAACTCCTATAGTCACTCAATAACAGTGGAAACCATTGTTTAAGATGTGAAGAATACAAAACACAAACCACATATAATTCAGTATATAGGTCTCATATGCTTCTCAAGGGATTTAAATTAGATATACCCATATTCTCACTCAAAATTGTTCCATGGGTCAAAGATATTATATCATGCATGCTTTTTTTTCAGAACATCATGGGGTTGCCAAAGTACCACTCCAGGAAGGGATATGTCCTACTGTGTAAATAGATTCATGAGTCATTTGCCTCATTCTTATTACTCTTGCACATAATTCATTTGTTAGAAACTTCATCATCTCAATTCATCTTCTGGTTTGTCTGGAAAAGCTATAAATCCATGGGGATTGATTTATACAACAAAGGCATTAAGAACAGCCAGTCATTTGTTCACTACTAACCTTTTCTGTGTTTTTTCCTGGCATTGACATTTGAAAAAGAAGAAGGAAAAATAATATAAGGTTTAGAAATAGAAGCAGCAGGCGGCAGAAGATTTCCTAGTTAAGGCCCAGTAGATAAGTTATGGGAAGATTTCTTAATAGCCCCAAATATAACATAAAGGACTTTTATCACAACATTGTAAATAGATAATAAAAGTATTGTTATGTCTATTTTGATAAGGAATCCAAGACTTAGAAATGTTAAATCCCTTGTCCAAATTCATACTGGAAGTAAAAGAGCTGAGATTTGAACTCAGATCTGCTGGCTCTAAGACCAAGCTCTTTCTACATGATGTTTGCCCACAAAATAGTTTCCCTAGGAGTCCTGCAAGTGAGCAATGATTGAGTTGACATGACCAAAAAAAGGAGACAGCAACAGGGAAATATCTGGATTTAAAATTACATTCATGATGGATTTAAATGGTTATATGACCACTCCAAAGCTTCCTTTAGTGTAGTCTTTCCTATTTCCAGCATCAACAAAATAACATTTGAAAAAATGGCTGCATCAAAAAGGTATGACTCTAATTGAAACCTATCTTCGTTTAGACCATTAATAGTCACAGTCAATTCAATTCAGGCTAGTGTTTATCAAGTAATTATTAATTACATAGTATGTATAAAGCAAGAATAGGCATTGGGAGGGGGAAGTACAAAGTTTGAATAAAACATGAGGGTCTTTGGAAATCAATATAGAGTGATTAGGTGGGAAAAAAATGAAAATAATTATACAGTTCTCTGGAATAGAAAACATCAATCTCTCAGGGGCCTATGAGAATATGTTCCAGGCCTTTATAAAAATCATTGTTCAAGTCATGTCCAGGGACCATAGTTGGATAGAGTAGCTTAGAAGTTAAATACTACCCAGCCTTGGACCAGATGTTGTCTTTGATATGGGCTTCCAATGACATTTTCTGGTTTTCCATGTTTAAGCTTTTGTGTCATCATTTTCCTTGTAAATAAACCTGCAAAAAATGAACTCTTGTAGTTTAGAGTTTGTGGCAGAAAAAGATAAAAAATGAAAAATGAAGTATGTGCCAGCATTGGACATCTATTTATTATAGTGTCACAGGAAGGGGGTCAGGTAATTAGAAACTAAGTAAGTATAGAAGAGCTCTGAACCCATGCATCCAAAGAGATTCAGGGATTTAAAGACCAATAAGGTATTAGAAAGTAGTGAAAGGTAAAAGCCCTATGACAAATTTAGAATAAGGGATAGAAACATTTTTTAAATTATAGATTCTTTGAAAAGGAGATTTATAAGATAAGAATGTAAAAGTTCAGAAGCAGAAGCAATAATAATAGAAATTTTTTTTCTAAGTTTGAAAGAACATACCAAAGTTCTACAAAACTAATGTTTTGCAGCCATACTCTCTGGTCTCACTCTCTAAATCGTGACTCTCATTGGCAGGGTCAGCCCTCAGGCTGACTGCTTCTCCCCTAGGATTGCTACCCTGAGGGATTTGAGGTTTCTGGTACTATTGCTCCTGAACTCCCATCAAGTGCAGAACTTCCATCCCATATTATTCACCAGTTGATATCAATTAGCATTTACAAAGGCATATTTACCTAGAAGGTATAGCAGGACTGGAAATACAAAAAAAATCCCCCAAACTGGGGATGCATTTAGGGTTAGAGTTATAGACTTTCTCCTCTTAAGGCACAAACTTACATAGGCATACATATAGGGAACACATGGGATGCCTCCTGGTCCTGGGAATCCATTTCTCCCTTTTCCAAATCCCCATCAAGTTTGGTTCTGGGTGTAGAGAAGCCACTAGATATGTCACTTTAAGGCTAGGTCAAGAAGATCATTCTCAGGGCTTATTACTCACCGAACTAGCTACTCCTGCTAAACCAGCTCCCGTGGTCTCTGCACCTTATTCCATTGGCTGAGGGGATTTCTGATGTCTCTGCTGACCTTGCAAAGCTCACAGGGCTGTAACCTGGTCCATTCATCTCAAGATATTCATTCTCCTAAGGTTAGGTAAGAACAAATTCAACAGGGCTAGGTAGTATGTATTCAGGGACTCATGGTGGCCACGTGGGGAGATAAGGCCTTCTTGCAGCCTGGTGGCTCATCATAGTTCTTGTTTCACTTGTATCCAGGAAGGAAAAGCAGGAAAATGGCAACGGGGGGTGGGGGGGGGGACATTGGTCCTTTTTATATTCAGTCTCAGTTCTGGTTGTATCATCAATCTTTCCATCTCCAAAGACTTTAGAAAACTCATAACTGCACAAGAGTAGACCTTCAGTCAATCATGATGGGAAGAAGGCTCTTTTCAAATCTTATCAAATCTCCACGTGTTGGGTTGACATCTGGCATGGAATATTGAATATACTATATTTACATTACCAGAAAGTGCAAATTAGTACATGCCCTAAGGTCTGGGCCATCATTGACCAGTACCTGATTATACAAAATTATTGAACTTGAATTGAAAATATTATAGATTTTCTGAAAAAAGAAACAAACACCATACTTACAAAAAAAACAGACAGAGCCCTGTCTACAAACATTTTAATTAGATAGAAAAGTACAGATTAAGAAAATCTGCAGAATAGCCTCAGAAGGAAAAAAAATCCCTGAGAAACACTGTGGCTAAATTCCAGAACTACATCATCAAAAAATAGATTCTTTTTTTCAAGGCAAGCATGAAAACATTCTCATCCCAGGGAAAACTAATCCTAATAGTGCAGGATAATTCCATGTTTCTAGGAAATCAAAAGAAAAATGTGAATAAGATATTCTGAATGGCAAAGAGGATCAAATGGCATTAAAAAAAAACCCCTGCCAAGCCTAAACTTCAAAAAACCTGAACAATTAATAATTCTCCAATTATTTAGATCTATCTCTCCTTGGGTAAAGAAGTGTTTTATATACCTGTAGTCAATTTTTAAAACCTAAACACCATGAATCACCCACACTCACTCTAGACATACACACACACACACACACACACACACACACACACACATCTCCCCTTCCAGCGGTACAAAGTCACCCCACCCTATCTAGCTCTAG